>NC_139677.1:91332208-91427208 GCF_964106915.1 Podarcis gaigeae
CACAGTGCCACCCGCATCCCTCTCCGTGTGTATTGTCAGTTAAAAAACAAAAAAACAAAATGAAAACCCAAAACAAAATCCCTACACTATCCTAAATTCTATATTGGTTCAATGCGTTTGCAGAAAATCTTTGTTTAAGGTGCTACTGCTCCATATTGCAGCTGCGTTTCTTTATCAAACCACCAGATCGTGAACTTGTTAAAACCCAAATTGCAGAGTTTCTTCTTGCTTCGTTCATTGCAATCATGCTTTATGAGCAAGTGGAACTTCAGGCCACAGATTGCCTCTGCCTTCGGCTGCTTGAATAACATCTGGGCATTTCAAGAAGTTTGTGCGTGGGGGACTCCTCTTCACTAAAGGGATCTCTGCAAGTGAAGGCACAAAAGCACAGAACAGGGGTGTTCAGAAGATGGGAGCAATTAGCAAACCTAGCCACATTCTTACTGCATCCTTCAGGCTAACAAGCCCCTGGTTCATTTTGAAAGCCTTGCTTTCTTTCAAGCGGGGATTCTGAAGTGTTTGTAAACCAAGCAGTACCTAGCGGCATTTCTCCTCCAAAGTGTGGCATTTATTTCATTTATATCCAGTGTGTTGTGTTGGAGAGCCTAATTGGTAGCTCAGGTTTGGGTGTGGAAAACTGATAAGGCTCCAATACTTTGGCCACCTCATGAGAAGAGAAGACTCCCTGGAAAAGACCCTGATGTTGGGAAAGATGGAGGGCACAAGGAGAAGGGGACGACAGAGGACGAGATGGACGGACAGTGTTCTTGAAGCTACTAACATGAGTTTGACGAAACTGCGGGAGGCAGTGGAAGACAGGAGTGCCTGGCGTGCTCTGGTCCATGAGATGGCCAAAGTACTGGAGCCTCAGCTTCAGGATCTGTCCTTCCAGTGAGCACTCAGGGCTGATTTCCTTCAGAATGGAGAGGTCTGATCTTCTTGCAGTCCATGGGACTCTCAAGAGTCTCCTCCAACACCATATTTGAAAAGCATCAATTCTTCGGCGATCAGCCACCTTTATGGTCCAGCTCTCACTTCCATACATCACTACTGGGAAAACCATGGCTTTAACTATACGGACCTTTGTTGGCAAGGTGATGTCTCTGCTTCTTAAGATGCTGTCTAGGTTTGTCATCACTTTTCTCCCAAGAAGCAGGCGTCTTTTAATTTTGTGACTGCTGTCACCATCTGTAGTGATCATGGCAGGTGTAATGCTGAACCCTGGTTGAAACCATCGCGGAAAGTGAGGAAGGAATGTGCAGATAAAATGGAAGGGGCTGAGGATGGGAGTCATGGTCTACTCTGTCCCATGCCCAACCCCCAATCTCTTAACCATGGTTAAGAGACGAGGTCTTAACATTTGCCATGGGTCAAAGCAGGAGTCTCTAAAGAATGGGAACTTACTTAAAATGCGTATGCTGGTTTGGTCTTGGGATATGATGGAAGAAAGGAGACGGCGAGCTCTCGGACGTGTCTTTCGTGTTTGCTGGATTCGTTGCATTCTGGCCTTCATTTTGTCAATATTAGCGAGGCAAAGAAATTGCACTCTGCAATTGCACTCTGCACTCTTCCTGGTTGGCGCCATCGTCGAATGGCGGAGTTCCTCCGACTGGAGGAACGGGCTCCGTGAAAATTGGGTCTTCCCACCGCGGCGAAGGTGGGGACCTGCTAGAAACCCCAGGCGGAGAAGCCTGGGGACGTGGGGTTCTGCGGAGCACCGAGAGCGCCTCCCCTACTCGCCGGGAAACTCTTTTTTGGGGCTCCAGAGTGAAGTGGGGTGAGCAGCGTGGTGTAAACGAACCGATTGCTATTTTCACGGAGGGAAGCCGCACAGCCATCGACGGAGAGCGCCGGCTTTTTCCTGATGAAATTTGGACTCTAAACAAGCACCCGTGAGTAAAAACGGAGGATTGGATTAAGGAAAAAAAAAATTTGAATTAGGCACGAAGCGGGAAGGTATAAAAAGGAAGTCTGCCTCCCGTTTATTTGTAAACAGATTGAAGCAAAGATCGTACAAACTAATTAGCCTTGAATTTGATTTAAAGATTGAAATTTCCGGCACATATGACCAATAAAACCCCCTTGACAGCAGGAGGAAAGGGGGTAAAAGAACTTTGATTATCTAATCCTGCAGATAGAAAATAAAGGAATAAATTTCCATTTCCCCTAACCTGGGGACGGGACGTCGGGACAGATTCTTTGAAGGAAATGGATCTGGACGGATAGAAACAAAAGAGAAACAAATAGACTTCAATGTCGCTTTCTGCTTGTGCTTTTCGCAAGGAAACAAAGTATTAGAAAATTGAAAGTAAACTTCCCTTTGTTTGAAACATTTTAAAGATGGAGGTTAACAGAAGTTCTGCCCTCTAGAGGGAGTTTGTTAGCTTTTTTGTTGCAGTTCACAAAGAGACATAACAGCTGTGGAAATCAGCGTGAGACCAGATATTTGACCTTGACTAAAAATGAGCAGGAAGGAAGTTTTTCTTGCTGCCCTTGGTAAAGTGTATGCTATGCTACAGCAGCTGCAGGAGGATATGAACTTGGTAGATGAGAAACTGGATGCCATGACTGCTGTAGCTAGAAAGTATGGATTGACAGGAGAAGAAGAGAGTGAAACCTTACAACAACTGACTCAGGAAATTGACCTAAGGCAAACCCAAGGGCAGGGGGAGATGGAAGAGACTGCTATTAATACCTCAAAAGTTACAAAATGAGAGACCTAACATTGTTGAACCCAAAGGGTGTCTGCAAACTTCTGGAGTTAAGGGGATTTTTAGCCCTAGTGGGACTGTGAAACAAGAGAAGAAGTACTTTTGGAGCAACTACTGTTTGGATTATAAATTTAACAATGGGGAGTGGAACTGGGGGGAATGGAACAACCTGACAAATGGAAATGGAGACTATGACTGTATGGAACTTCCCAGAGATCCACTCCCCAAAGAGAAGGGGAAGAAAGTATGAAAGACTTTAACAAGGGACAAGAAAGTCACGTATCACAACCAGGAGCAAGAAAATCTGCAGAGGTGGCATGGAAGTGGCTTGAGAGCCTCAGACATTAGAACACCCAACTGAAAATTAAGATTAAAGGGAAGAAAGGACGGACGCAACCCGAAACCAGGAAGAAAGGGACGATGGACAAAACCAGAAGAGAACTTTTCTTTATATATATATATATATATATATATATATATATATGGTTAATTTTGAGTAACATCTGTGAAATAAGAGATTGTGGCGGAAAGGAAATAATTGGCTTTAGTAGAAAGATTTATGGGTAATAAGTATAAATATAATTTAAACTCTAAATTTAAAGGTATTTGGTTCGGAAAGTAAAGATAAAGTTAAAGATAATATTGATAAATTTGAAATAGATTGTTAAGATAAACTAGTCTATTTTGGATAAATATGGGAAGAATTTGCTGAAACATTGATTAAATTGGAATACAAAAAAGGGAGGCATGAGGAGGTTTAAGACATAAGATAATGAAATGAAGCTATTTTGAATCTTGTATGCTTTTTTCTCTCTTCTTTTTTTTTACTTTTTTTCTTTTTTCTATTTCTGTTTGAAATGTTTTTGTATTTTGAAAATTTTGAATAAACATTATTTAAAAAAAGAAAATAAATTGCACTCTGCATTGGAGCAGCATCTGAGGTTGGCAGGAGGCAGGGGTGGGTGAGAAGAGTCAACATAATTTTGTCCCGTCCTTCAGCTCTCTTCACAGATGCTCTGTGTCCTAGCCGCAGAACACCTATTCATACAGATGACATCTTAACAGAATTTTAGTCTTGCATGATATCTGTTGTGCAGAAACAGACTGTCACAGAGGCCCTTTAAAGTGGCATTGCCAGCAAGAGAGCCTTAATGCAAATCTTATTAAGGGTGTGCCATGGCTGCCCTCCTAACACTATCGTCTTACTGCTTCTATTCTTTGCTTGATCTTTCCTGTGCGTCTGTCCTGAATCGTGTGTCTGCCAGCTCTTGGCAGCAGAGAAGTCTGGTCTCAAGGTGGCGCCAGGCCAGATCCAAAGGTGGCACTCATTGCCCAAGTTTCACACTCTCGCCTTCACCCAGCAGTGGGGAACAATGGACTGAAACTGCACCACCTCATGCAGCAGTTACAGGCCTGACTGAGGAGAGCAGCGATATTGTCTCTGACCAAGCAGAGAAGGCTGGGAAATGCCAGTGTGGTGTAGTGGTTAAGAGCGGTGGACTTGTAATCTGGTGAACCAGGTTCGCATCTCCGCTCCTCCACATGCAGCTGCTGGGTGACCTTGGGCCAGTCACACTTCTCTGAAGTCTCTCAGTCCCACTCACCTCACAGAGGGTTTGTTGTGGGGGAGGAAGGGAAAGGAGATTGTTAGCTGCCTTGAGACTCCTTAAAGGGAGTGAAAGGCGGGATATCAAATCCAAACTCTTCTTCTTCTTCTTCTTCTTCTTCTTCTTCTTCTTCTTCTTCTACTGCTGAGGAGGGGAGGGGCAGTTAATGGGGACGGGAAGGCTTGATTTCAGTCTTCCCCAGTGTGGTACCCTCCCAACATTGTTGGACTCCAGCTCCCATCGTCCTTGACTGTTGACTGTTCTGACTGGGGCTTCTGGGAGTTGTAGTCCAATGCCTGGAGAGATCTAGGGTGGGTAAAGTTGTTCTGTCTCCCTCCCCCATATCTTCCTGTCTCACCATTAGACTCAGGTAGAGAGGGGCTGTGGGAGATCCACTGGGCTTGGCCCATGCCCCAATTGAGGTCAGGGCATGAGAGAGACGAGAGAAATAGGTTTATCACAGCTGCTGCCAGCACTCTGAAAAGGCAGCCAGTTCGGGAAGTCAAGCTCTTAGTCCAGAGGGTCTGAGGGCAGTTAATGGTGCACCTCTTTCCAGCTGGGCAGAGACCATAGAAGAAAATATCTATGGCAAATGGGAGGGCTCCCTGTTGCAGATTTCTGGTCCTGTCACTCGCAAACATGGCGTCTCCGAATTGTGAAACAGGAACACGCCATTTCCAGTTAGCAATGTAATGGCAGAGGAGAGTCATTTTTGGCCTCATTCTGCAGTCCAACTGGGATTAGCAGGTCCCTACTCTAATTAATTATATTAAACTTGTTTATGTAATTACTTCTGCAGTTAATTAAGTCCTTCCTTTTTAAAAGTGGCTTGTAATAATGCTGGTTCAGCACTTGCTTGATGGCTGCTCCTGTTTTTCCCACAGAAGAGAAGCCTTACTGCCCCTGTGTTTCCAAACCCCCTGTGTTTTCAAGTGTGACTTGAGTCTGAGGTCAGGGAGAGAGAGGTGTCTGAGGGAAAGTTATCTAGAGCAGCGTTTCCCAACCTTGGGTCCCCATATACTGTTGGACTACAACTCCCATCATCTCCGACCACTGGTCCTGCTAGCTAGGGATGATGGGAGTTGTAGTCCAACAACAGCTGGGGACCCAGAGTTGAGAAACACAGATCTAGAACATAGAATTGCCAGGTATAGAACCTGAGACATCTCCTTAAGAAGAGCTTAGAATTCCAAAGGCCGCCAGATTTTTCCCATCATTGCTGCCTTTGCTCCTGATAAAGCTAAGGCACCTGTGAGATTGAGCAGGTCCTGAGCAGGGAGGCCACATTTATTCAGATGAACCCAGGAAATTATTTGGCAACAGCCTTCTGATTCTGATGGTGTATTTAGGAAAACTGCAGTGCGTTCTCTTGAGAAATTTTTAGAGGGGATTCTAGCGCTGTTAATCTGTTGTGGCGAAAAGGACAACTCTGTAGTTTGTAAAAAATGTTTGGTGCTCTCAGATTTAATTAAATTTATTGCAACAGTTATAATTGTTAAGTTGCCCTGGAGGGGCTGTTGGGCTCGGAAGACGCTGTGTATAACGGTTTCACTAATAAATTCATAAATTCTAGTGCATGCCCTCTGTTTGACTGGTGTCCATTCTTTCCCTTCTCCCTCCCCAAATATATATATTGAGTCTCAAGGCTTCTGCATAGTAATATCGGCTGCAGATGGTATTAGTTTCTGTTTGCCACTGTGCAGTGTTTTGGAGTCACAAGACTCTGTTTACATTCCAGAGACATTCCAGGCTGTTGGAAGTCTCACGGGAGATGGGAGACGGATGTGACGTACTGGTTTCCTTTTCCTTTGTCTCAGTTGCTCTCTGCTCTCACAGAGAGAGGATGTATTTCTTTCTGTCTGCGTAGCTTAGTAATAAAACCTAGCATGCAGTTCATACCTTCTCGTCTCTTCCCTGTGCTGGAAACTCTGCTGAATGGGGGATGTGCCTGGAGCCTTATCAGAAGCTCAGGTCGTCAATCACATCAGAGGGCGATTCCGGAAGATGAGCTTTATCAGCTCGGTCGAACAGAGATTCCGACAGATGCAGCGCTTGCACCCGTTGCTGCAGATTACAAACCAGCTGCACTGATTGCTGCACAAAAATCAGTTTCCTTTGGAAGTTACAGTGCACCGAAAGGTGTGAACTGGTGTATCTGAAGGTCTGGAAGAGGGAAGGTCTGGGTTCAGTTTCAACCCCCACCCCCCATTTAAGCTTGCTAGGTGACCTTGCTCCAGTTGCTGCTATACCCCATAGGGTTGTCATGAGAAATGAGTTGCTGGAGAGATCTGTGCACATTTCCCCTAAACTCCATGGAGGGAGAATGGAATTAAAAATGTGCTAGCAAAGTGCACTTTGTGATGAATTTTCTCATTTTATAGAACAACCTGGATTTCACGCCCAATTAAAAGAGGCTGAGATTACTTTATAACTGATGTTCACCTGCTGGGGCAATTTGTACAATTTTCATGCTATACAGACATCTGAATTATGAGAGTACAAAAAATGCTGATGCTGATAAACTTTCCCCCCTTCCCAGAAGAGAAGGGTAAGAGATTTGGGAACGGTTTATCAAATACTGCTTGTCAAATTTGTTACTCAGAGGCGGGGATGATATAGCTAGGATTTTAAATGTTGTGCAGCTGGGATACATGGTGTGCCCTGGATTTGCTATTTTTGGTGGGATTCTGTCTTGGTTTTGCATCTCTACACTCCACACATCAAACATCTGGGATAAAGTGGGATTTATCTAAAATTTAAGTACATAATATATTGGCGTGTTTACCACATTCCTGTGGGGCATAATTTGTAGACTTAAATACGGCTTCAGGCTTAAGACACTTGGACTAGTAGTTCTTTTGAACTGAGGCAACAGAATTCCACCCCTCCATCGAACCACCCAAAGGCCATTTAGTCTGTCTGTCTGTCTCTTCCACAAAGCAGAGAGAAATAAACATTTCTGTGATCTCTCACCTCCATAGCGGAGGCACTTACAATACGCCGATAATGCCCAGATCTGTTTCCCCACAACATCTGAGTCAGGAGACTTTTCCTTCTAACATCAAGTCTTGCACAGTACTGTGGAATGGTCCCATTTGACCTGTATCCTTCTGTGGAAAGCAGCTGTCTGCTGGCTGTCCGGTGGTAGGGATGACGAAGTAATTAAATTTAGTTGGCATTTTAATGCAAGTCGACCTAATTCATACTGCTGGAAACAATGCAAGGAGAACCAAAACTTTAGGTGTTCTTCAGAATTCGTGGTTCTCCAAATTTTGCGGTGCAGTTCCGCAAGCCAAGGATATGCACAAAAATGCATGTATTGATGTAACCAAGATACAATGTGCATTTTGCTAGAGAAGATTTAATAGAAAAGATGCATGCAAGCAGGTAAAATCTGTTGCAGAAGTGATTGTGTTAGGGGAAATGTTGGCGAATTCTCGTGAGGATTTTTATTTTTATTTTTATTTTGCAAACTGATGTAGAAATATGGTAAATGGAACCCTACAATGAGAAAATAAGAAACAGAAAGAAAGCAAAATTGATAGGTTCATCCATCCTAAGGCTATTGGCAGTGAATTAGCTCTGTTTTCTCAGACCCCCCAGAATCCTTCAGCTCTGAGAGCTTCAACTTGTTCACTTCTGCTTCATGTAGATACCTTATTTTATTTTATTTTTAAAAATTAACAATTTCAGCATAATAACATATCAAAACATCTGATATTCATCATTTCCCCCCATTTCCCATCAAACCCTCTCCCCCAAGACTTCCCTCAGCTCCTCTCTCTGATTTCTCAACTCATATTGTTCTCTGCACACTGTAAAATTGTATAACTCCTTATAGATTTGTGTATGTTTATTCAAAACCTGCCAAGGAGTCCAATTCATTTTGTTGTCTTTTTATGTAATATGTGAAAAGTTCCCATTCTTCTTTAAAGTCACAGTTGTCCTTATCTCTCAGCTTGTATGTCAATTTAGCCATTTCTGCGTAGTTCATCAATTTCTCTTGCCATTGCTCTTTCGTGGGATTTCCTCATTCTTCCATCCTTGTGCCAGATACCTTAAAGTTGAAAATAACATGCCTCTTTCTCCCATTCCTCTCTTCTTAGGCATTCTGGCTGTTTCAGTCCCTCGCCTGGACATCGTCATCTCTCTCGTCGGAGCCATCAGCAGCAGCACACTAGCCTTGATCCTGCCGCCGCTGGTCGAAATCCTCACATTTTACAAGGAGAAGCAAAGCCTGTGGATGCTTCTGAAAGACGTCTGCATCGCCTCCATGGGCGTGATTGGCTTCGTAACTGGAACGTACGTGGCCATGAAAGAGATAGTTTGTCCGGCTTCTTTCTTTTCTCTCAACACTACAGAGCCGTCTCCGGGCTCTTTCAATGTTTCGCACTTGGCCGGAACGCCGGTTAACCTTGGAAAAGTATGAACTTTCCGGAACTCCTCGTTCCGGACTTCTTTGAGAACCAAAAATTCTGAATGGGAAGGTTTAGAGATGGGAGCCTGTCAAGTGCATTTCTGAGGACCTAAAGCCACTCCTGTTCCAACATTCAAGTTGTTCGGGCCTAAGGCATTCCTTCCTTTCCCATATGACCTCGTGAAGAGCACTATGGCTTTCCACATATTTCTTTGCAAATGGAACCAGAGAGCAAAACACTATTCTGACACCATGTTTGGCCGATACAAACCAACGACTTTCCTGTTCATGTCTTGTTTGGCCACACTCGGCCTGTCTAAGATCTCCGCCGTCGCAAGCCCCACAACAGTTGAGAGAATACAGATGTGCTTTTAAAATGTGAATTGTGCTACGTTGGTTATGGGGCTTAGCCACAGGCACCACCCAGTAGATTCTTCTCCACCAGGGACCAGGTTTTGAGCTAGCTCCTCCGCTGCAGTTTCCTTCCCCTTGCAGATCACTGCCCATGAAATGAAGTGTAACTAAATGAACAGGTTCCATAGCATGGGGTAAAGAGAGACCAAATGTGTCAAAATTGTGTCTTTGATTGCAGCGATGAGGATATTAAAACCTGTTTATGCAAAACAACAAAAATAACCTCTGCCGCGATGAGATTTTGCACATGCAATGTCTGCTTAGTTCTTTTTTGTGGAGCAGGACCACGATTATGAGTACCCATGCAAGCTTGTTTTAAATGGTTTTGTTTCTCTCTCTCCGTCGTAACTTGATTTTGACTCTACAAACTTGCAAGCTTCTGTATATTTTTCTATTTTATTCCTAACACTATGGAGCAATTCCTCTGTTTTGTACTTGAGCGGTGTACATTGTGAAGGAGATATTTCTCCAGTATTCTACTTTAAGCAAAAAAATAACAGTAACATAACATGCTGCATGGAGTTCACGAGGTTCCCACCCACTTCTCCTTTGAGGAAACAAATTTTGATTGTATGTAGAGTTTGGAACCGTGTTCAAACTACTTGGACTTCAGGTGTTAAAGGGCTCTTAACTTGGGGCTGCACTCGTTCTTCCTAAGATCTCTCCTTTGTTGTAATATTTTTAAAGGGTGCAGCCAGTATGGTGTTCTTCTCCGTGCTTTTGGAAGCTCCTTTTGTGTAAGCTCCCATGGAAATGACGGTGTGCAGATCCCTTTTAATTTCAGTGAAGCTTGCCCAGGAGGACACAGCCTAGATTTTTGCCCTGTTCAAATGACGTTGTGGGTGTGTGTGTTCTGTATTACATGCCCCTTTAACTTCTGTCCATCAGCAGCTGAGATGGAACCCCTTACTTCATAAAAAGCCAGATCACACCTAAACTCAGCTAGGGGTCTTATCCTGGCCCCCAGGATCTGTACCACCTTCCCCCACCTGAATGTAGGCCTGATTCAAGTGATCCTTCCCCCTCCTAAAACTGGGGGGGGGGGAGTGTGAATTCTGTGTGTATGAATTGAGTGCTAACACTACATGCCACAGAGTGGGGCTTTTGGAGTCATCCTGCTTTAACTCCTGTCCAGGATCCCTGCTTGGGTGTGTGTGTGTGTGTTGAATTGCATTTAAAACTGTAGTCATGTCCTGCACTTTTTAAATGAAAAAGCCTATGCAACAGTTAACAGCAGCACTAATGTTGTTCATTCCATGCGTACCACTACACCAGAGTTTCCCAAACTTGGATCTCTAGCTATTCTTTGACTACAACTCCCATCATCCCTAGCTAGCAGGGACCAGTGGTCAGGGATGATGGGAACTGTAGTCTGAAAGCAGCTGGAGACCCAAGCTTGGGAAACCCTGCACTGCAAGATCAAAACATATAGCATCAACGTATTCGACTCTTCTTCCCTGCCTCTCTCCACGGGCTGCTTGCAAAAGATACCTGGAGGCTACACGTCACCACGCATGATGGTTCAAAAACCCTGCTTTGCAAAGCAGCCGCTTTGTACTGAGTTGGTGAAAACGCATGTTGCTGCGATGGCTCTTTCCCCACTAGATCTGTGTTCTTCTTTAATCCTGCAGTCCCGGAAAAAAGCCTACGGAGCTGGTAGAATGCCCGCCATGAGCAAAAGCGATACTTTGCTCCCCAGATGCTCTGCATCTAGGGCTGCTGCTGGCAGCTAAGCGGCATATGGGGAGAGATCCACGCTCCCCGTGCTTTGATCCCGAAATCCGACCTTTTCTCTTTTCCACCCCGAACACAGCAGATTAATGTTCAGAACCTCAGGTTGGCTGCCGTTTCCTTCACTTCAGCCCTCGGCTTGACTACTCTGCATCTGTTCACATGGTGCATTCTTGATATTGTCGGACTATAACTCCCATCAGGCCTGGCCTGAGTGGCCAACGGCCAGGGGAGATTTGGGGAGGGGTGCAACATCTGAAGCGCACCCTGCTTGCTACCCTTCCGTGCAAAGACTTTAAAACAGATCGAGAACTCTAGCGAAGGCAATGCAGAGTTTATTTTTTCTCTCTCCCCCCTGCTTCCGTGGTTCTGGCAATCCTCTGTGTGCCTTCAGGGGTTATAAAACTGCCGGATCCACTTGGCTTATCTGTTCCCTGCCCCATAAATCCCACTTGGAGACGACTGCGCAAAGCCTGCTCCAAACGCACTGAAAGAACTGAGCCCTTAATGCTTGGCTGGCAGAAGTCTTTGGCCCACACAACCTGGATGGCGAGGCTGAAAAGTCGTGCCGTCCAAAGTCATGTTTGGTAAGTCCACAAGTGCCTTTTGTAAACAAGGCTGGGGGCAGAATTCTCAAGCTCTGAGCATCCCCAGCACCTGCCGCTGTAAAATAGACCCCCTCTTCCAAAATCCAGGGCACCGGGAGCGTTTAGTTCCTGTCTCTTGCAAGGATTCCATGCCGACAACCTTGGCAAAAGCGTGTGGCAGACTCTCCGCCCTACCAGCAAAGCTTAAATGCTTCCTCCTCTGGTTGTTCCCCTCACTTGGCCAGCTGGTCAGGCTTGCTTTCCTGGGCACCACCTGGGTGTGAAGGACTCCTTAATTTCCACCTAGCATATTTGAAAATGCCAACAGATGCGGCTTAACTGGAAACCGTGTGGCGCCTGGGAGTTCGTTCTGTAGGTGTGAATATTTAAAGCGTTCACACTGTATTTTTCAATGTATTTCCTACTGTGTAGGACCTGGCTACTTCTGGATTTGCTGATTCACAGCAGATTTTGCACAGGTGTATTGCCTCTTGTGTCGATGGCACTACTCTTGTATTCTAGCGTTGTGTGTTGGGCTTCAGCTGGTCTAAAGACATTGAAACCAGAGCAGCTGGCATGTACAAAATAAAAGTTCCGGGGAATACTTGCCAAAGATCTTTAAATGTAGCAAAAATCTTCTTTTTAAAATAAGATAGTGACGTAGTAATTTTTTTAAAAAAAGATGTTACAAATGAGATGAGATGCTTAGATGAAGGCAGATGGCACTAATGAATGACTGTAGAACTTGACTCTGACATGTATTTAAAGATGGGAACAGAAATAATCACCCGCAAGTAAGATAAATGGTGTGTGTTGTTTTTTTATGTTCGCAAAGCATTGAATACAATTGAATTATGTTGATATGCTGTATGGGAATTTATATTTAAGTGGGCTGTATTCTGATCAGTTTTAATGTAGCTTATTCATAGATGCTGGGCCAGAGGGCTGTGAGTTTATGTGTTCGGTAGCCCTACTTTGCCTGTATCAAATAAAAATGGAAACACAATTCTCTGCTTTCCTTTGCTTTCATGATGGACCTTCAGGGTGCAATGGGGAAGGGATGCATGCTCTGGCCTCCACCAAAGGTCTACTGGGAGAGACAGTCTGGCTGATGGCAGAGGCTGGGTTGATGGTCGTAGGCTCAATCCCCACCATCTCCCAACTACAGGACTGGGAAATCCCTTTTCTGAAATCTTGGGAGAACTGTTGGCCATCAAGAGTGGACATCATTTCGATGTAGAACGGCCAGTGGTCTGACTCACTGTGTGAAGTTAGCTTCCTGTGAGGTTTCACCTCTGTCCCCCCAGGAAGAATATTGTGGTAAGGGAAGAGATCAGCCTGGCAACATCCATTGGCCGAAGAAGAGAAGCAGCTGCCGGGAGTTGGCTTCCCTCTTCCCTGCCTGAAAGGACACTCAGCTCCAGACCCAAAGGGTAACATGTTCTGGGCTCCTCCGTCATCCAGAGGACTAAGGACTATTTGTGAGTGAGTGAGATTACCTGTTGGTTGTAAGCTGCCTTTGGAGTCATTTGATTGGAAGACAGGATAGACCTTCAAAGTAAGCAACAAGTATATTTTAGGGTAGCTTTTCAGCCGTAGGACTGGCCCGTCATTTGACGATCGATATTTTGAGGCAAAAAAAGTTGCCATTTGCCTTAGAACCATAGAATACAGTGATGCCTCGCAAGACGAAAAGAATCCGTTCCGCGAGTCTCTTCGTCTAGCGGTTTGTTCGTCTTGCGAAGCAAGCCCATTGACGGCTTAGCGGATTAGCGCTATTAGCGGTTTAGTGGCTTTTAGCGGCTTATCGGCTTAGCGGATAAGCGGCTTAGCGGCTTAGAAAAAGGGGGAAAGGAAAAAAAACCCGCAGGAACTCGCAAGACATTTTCGTCTTGCGAAGCAAGCCCATAGGAAATTTGTTTTGCGAAGCACCTCCAAAACGGAAAACTCTTTCGTCTTGCGAGGCATTCGTCTTGCGGGGCACCACTGTAGTAGAGTTGGGTCATCTTGTCCAACCCCCTGCAATGCAGGAATCTCAACTAAAGCATCCACGACAGATGGACAACCAGCTTATGCTTAAAAGCCTCTCACCATCCGAGAGAGTCTGCTCCACTGTCAGAACAGCTTTTCCCACCAGAAAGTTCTTCCTGATGTTTAGTCGGAATGTCCTTTCTGGTAACTTGAATCTGTTCAGAGCCTTCAAATAGTGGTGTGTTCTGTCTATAGCCCTTGCGCAATTTCTCTTCCATCCTCTCCATAATCGCCTTGCCAGATGGTAAATATTGCTGGAAAGCAAGCAGCAAACATTCTGTAATCTCAAACACATCCAGTGCTATGTCAAAACTCTATTATAAAATGCCTTTAAAATACACACACACACACACACACACACACAATGGCCGTTCCTTTGCTCTTAAGATAATACCTGAGGGGCTCTAGAAGAATTAAATGCAACAGGTGCAGCTTATGTCAGACCAGCCTTCCCCAACTGTGGTTAGTGAAAGATGCTGGAAATTGCAGCTCTGTGAGGAGGGGGACAACAACTCCCAGAATTCTTTGAGGCCATGTCCTTTAAATGCCTGTTTGGTGTGCTTTCAATGTGTGGTGTGTATCTGCTTGTCGTCTTGAGCTAAAGGAGGTCACCCGGGTGAAGGAAACTGTCAGAGGGAGGTGGCTCAGGCCGACTAAAGGTGCTACAGCTACACAAATAGCATCCCTGTTTTTTCACCTTAAGACAACACTCCTCACTGTTCTGAGGTAGAGGCGAGCAGCTTCTGACACTGAAACAACATGGCAAATAACAACTGCTAAAAAGCTGCCTTGCTCTGGAAATTGTGCACACAGGAGGAAAGGAATCCTCAGGACATAGTGCTGGCTGGCTGCTCATACTCCCCGGTGGTTATTTGCTGCTGTGGGGAATTAACACTGTGTGAGCACAGCAGAAACATGCAGATAGAACAAGCTGCTGCTATTGCTAAAGCCTCTGGAGCCTCTTGGTTTCCCCAGCGACATGGTCTTGTCTTTTCCCTTCCAAAGGTTCTTTGTTCCTTTTTGCAAGAGAGATGTTTTGATGCCAGCCTACTCCAACCACACTATTATGTTCCATTTTTTTTTCTTCATATTTTGTGTTGGAGTGGGGAGAGAAACAAACTTGTTTTAGGTTATCAAACTATAAACGGGGCGACTGGTACGTGGCCCCTTTCCCTCACTCGGTCCATGGCAACCCTCTCCTCGCTTCCTGTAGAAGAAGAGATTTAGTTCAGACGTGCAGAGTATTTTGTTAGCTTCTGTCCCATTTCCTAACATTTCTTTTGCACTGCAATAACTTGTCATATTAGAAAACACTGGCTTTTTGACCAATGCGCTGCCATGCCGTGCCACATTTTGTCCACACCAGTGTTGTGCGGTGTGGCACAACATCAGACGTCGCCGAACAACATTGCTGCTCCCCAAACCTTTCCAAACTTTCTATTACCTCACAATTCCCGCGTGAAAAGAGCAGAAAAGAACTGAATGCTGGTATGCCTCCCCCAATTTTTGTCTCTTTGCTCCTGAGTTAACTGGGTTGCAAATGGATTGTTTCCGGAACATTCTGCTGTCGTTCTCTGCAGCACAGAAGAGAAGTTTCCACCCACGCTCACACACCCCTCTCCACCCTCCATCCAGGCGAGAAGGAGTCATCATGTGAGTTTGAGACTCACTCCAGCCAGGCAACAGGACACAGAGAGAAGCAGGACGACTGGTGAGGAGTGGAGCCTGAGTGAAATATACTCAGAGTCTAGAGTGGATTTCATGCTCTTTATTCAGCTCATAGTGGTGAGGAGGAATGAATGTTTCCCCACAGTATCCGCTTTATATACATTATTTACACAATGGGCTGCATGTGATTGGCTAATTCTGGAATTCTCCTGTAAGCCAATCAGGCTGTGGATTCACTTCCATCTGGAGCTGGATTGGGTGGCTCCTGCAGGCCAATCAGACCACTGCATTCTGAATCCTATTGTTCTAGGACCAATCAGACTGCTGCATTTTGGATCCTATTCAACTCAGTAAATAACACTGAGGAGAGAGGAAGGAGATGTAGCCTCTAGAGCGTCCCAGGGGCCAGACAGAGATGCAATTGGCCCCTGGACCTGAATCTTCCCATCCATGTTATAAAGACATTATAAGGCACCTTGCTAAGGAGGCCGAAAAACAGGGAGCCTC
Organism: Podarcis gaigeae; assembly: GCF_964106915.1. Taxonomy (NCBI): domain Eukaryota; kingdom Metazoa; phylum Chordata; class Lepidosauria; order Squamata; family Lacertidae; genus Podarcis; species Podarcis gaigeae. Next base: position 91,347,882 of record NC_139677.1, read on the forward strand.
TTTCATGGGGAAGAAAACATTTGAGAAACAGGGGGGGGGGGAGGTTTCCACACAAGATTAGCTCACGTAGCTTGTTGCACATTTATGTAAGGCGTGCATTATCAGCTAAATGCAAAATGGATCTCAAGAGCTTCAGGGCAACAAGGAATTAGTGGATAAAAACAAGTAAGTCTATTGCCTGTTAGTTGTAAGTGGTTTGGCTTTTTCCTTCCTGGTTTTTATATTAGTGAAGAATAAACATTGTGCCATAAATTACCCTATCTTCATCTTCCACCTCCCCTTGCAGGCATAAATATTTAAATTATTAGGAGCTTAAACTAATCGTTTTGCAAAGGGTACACTTATTACCTGGAGATGGGATTTTTCAAATTTTGATTTATTTTGCAGTTTTAAGCTGTGGAAATGCATTCATTATGTTCCTGAGGGCGGCATTTGTTTTTTGTTTTGTATGAGCTCAGCAGGAGACTTCTGGCACATAGTCAGGGATTTTTTTGCTAGATGTAAGGAAAGGCCTTCCTGAATCTGACCTTTGGCTCTCAGGACACAAGTGGTGGTCTCTTGCTTGTTCACAATGTTGGTGCCAGATGGGCTCCCATTAGGAGGGAGCTTCGTAATGAAGTACAATGCAAGCTCTGCTTCCCATCTCTCCTACTAAGGCAGCCTTAGGGAACAGCTGCCCCAGGTGACAGCTGAGGAAGAGGAAGCCTGATAGAGCTGGTCTGTCACAGCAGAGCTGATGGAGGGAGCCCCACTTCCCATCTCTCCCATTCCCCCTGTAAAATGAGAGGCACAAATACAAGATGGGTGACACCTGGCTTGAGAGCAGTACATGTGAAAAGGATCCAGGAGTCTTGGTTGACCACAAACTTGACATGAGCCAACAGTGTGACGCGGCAGCTAAAATAGCCAGTGCAATTCTGGGCTGCATTAATAGGAGTGTAGCATCTAGATCAAGGGAAGTAATAGTGCCACTGTATTCTGCTCTGGTCAGACCTCACCTGGAGTACTGTGTCCAGTTCTGGGCACCACAGATCAAGAAGGACACTGACAAACTGGAACGTGTCCAGAGGAGGGCAACCAAAATGGTCAAAGGCCTGGAAACGATGCCTTATGAGGAACGGCTAAGGGAGCTGGGCATGTTTAGCCTGGAGAAGAGGAGGTTAAGGGGTGATATGATAGCCATGTTCAAATATATAAAAGGATGTCACATAGAGGAGAGAGAAAGCTTGTTTTCTGCTGCTCCAGAGAAGCGGACACGGAATAATGGATCCAAACTACAAGAAAGAAGATTCCACCTAAACATTGGGAAGAACTTCCTGACAGTAAGAGCTGTTCAACAGTGGAATTTGCTGCCAAGGAGTGTGGTGGAGTCTCCTTCTTTGGAGGTCTTTAAGCAGAGGCTTGACAACCATATGTCAGGAGTGCTCTGGTGGTGTTTCCTGCTTGGCAGGGGGTTGGACTCAGTGGCCCTTGTGGTCTCTTCTAACTCTATGATTCTATGATTCTATGAACAGCAGCAAGAAAGAACCTGGTTGTGTTTTACCACTCACTTATCCTTTCCGCAACTGTTGGATACTGGCCAGTGGCAGGGAACTTGCTCTGCTCCAGCAGAAGCAGCAAAAACCCAGCAGAAGTCAGCAACAGGCCCTGCCTGCAGGAGGCTGTGTTAGTGGGGCAACAGTCTTCCAGACTGTGGGAGCTTTTGCAGTCAAACCTAACAATGCATATCTATGCTAGTTAGCAAATGAAAGGGTTAAGGACTGCAGAGCTGTAAATTCCTAGATAAGGCACAGCTGGGGAGGAAGTATTGTTTGTTTACAGTTCCTCTCCCTCCCTCTCTATTTTTAACCATGTAACTGACCACTCATGTGGCTGGAACTCCCAGGTCCATACTCCATGCTTGAAGATACTTTTGTACTTTATACTAAAGAAGCTTTTACCTGTGCTGTTTCTGCTATAGTGTTGAACGATGCATGAGTGAAACCTGTGATTACTGTAAGCAAAGCATTTAAACTCACTTAGGTTTGTGGTCTGTTCACTCTGAGAGGGGTAGAGAACTGTAAGCGCTTAATACTGGGACATTTAAAGGTCTAGCAACCTATATTTCCCACGCTTTGCAAATGCTGCATAGATTTGTGTTTAAATTCTGCTGAGGGCTGTTTTGGCTAAAGAGTGAGCCAAGCCCGGTGTGCTTTTTGAATTCAGGCAGTCAGCCATTTTTTTTCTTCTGTAGTTCGTCAAACCATAGTTGTCAACTTTCAGATTTAAAAATAAGGGATCAGCAGCCTCGAAAATAAGGGATCAGCAGCCTCACCTGTCCCAGGGACAGTCTATGGGATATCTAGCAATCTGGGTTAACAGCAGGAAACGGCGCTGGAATAAGGGAATTTCCTGCAAAAAAGGGAAGGTTGACAGCTATGCCTCAAACGCATGAGACTTCGGGATCAACCCCAGTTATTTCCCAACACAGATTCTATCTGCTTTGCCCATCATGGTCAGGGAGGTGATGGTGATGATGGCAGCAAGCACAGACCTTGAGATCACCCTTATCTGTCCATTCCAGGTATCTTCCACCGGGCCCAGTCTAACTCCTTCTCCCCACTCCAATTACACTGCAATCAGAGTTGTGGCTTCACCAGACCCAGCCTCACAGCTCATAGGGGAACAGTGCTGAGAGTGGTATGGTAAGGACCCCTGGATGGTTAAGTCCAGTCAAAGGCGACTGGGGTCTCGCTTTCAGACCAAGGGAGCCCGTGTTTGTCCACAGACAGCTTTCTGGGTCACGTGGCCATGACTAAACCACTTCCGGTCCAACAGAACACAGTGAGGGAAGCCAGAGCTGCACGGAAACGCCGTTTATCTTCCCGCCATAGCAGTACCTATTTATCTACTTGTGCTGGGGTGCTTTCAAACTGCTGGGTTGGCTGGAACAGAGCAACGGGAGCTCACCCCGTCGTGGGGATTTGAACCGCCAGCCTTCTGATCGGCAAACTCAAGAGGCTCAGTGGTTTAGACCACAGCAAGCGGGGCACGAAGGGAATAGCCTTGCCTTGCTGCTGTTCCCAAGGAACTGGCATTCAGAACCATGCTGCCTCTTATCCTGGAAGCACTTAATCACCATTGTGACTAGCAGTTTCTGATCAATAGCCTTATCTCCTGCAACCGAATAGGTCTCGGCTTAATATGGAGAATAAGTGGCACTGTTACATCCTGCTGGGATCAAGCCACTGGCCGATCTAGCCCAACACCCTGTTCTCATAGTGGCCCATCAGATGCCTGCGGAGGGCCTGCCAGCTGTACCTGAGATGCATCAGCTTCCTGCCCACCTGTAGCAGCTTTCCAGGCTATGGGGCTAGGACTCTTTTCCAGCCCCACCTGGAGATGTTGGGGACTGAACCTGTGACCTTCTGCACCTGAACCACATGCTCTGCCCTCCAAGCTACATCCCTTCCCCATCATTGTTTGTATTATTGCTCCTATCTCAGAAGGCGTGATTTGGCCCGTGAAACCAAAGGAGAAGGGGAAGCAGAAGGGGCAATTTTCTCTGCTGGCAAATGACACAATCTCAGCCATGTCTGGCAGCATCCAAGTCATGGTTGGGAAAGGAACCACGAATAAATCTTTTGCAGCCGCGAAATATATTGGTCTGTAAACACTTTAAGCTGCCTCCCTCCCCTATACACACATTAAAACTGCTGCGAGATCTGTTTTGTTCCCTTGCCATGTTTTGAAGAAATGGAAAGTTCCCACCTGGCTTTTTGTTTACCTGCGAGCATTCCATGTTTTATTTATTTTTTAAAAAACCCATTTCTGCCCAAAGAGTTGCAATAGTGCCTCGTGATAAATAATTTTAAAAAGGGATTCTTAATCCTGCTTCAGCTCAGCATTTCCTTCTGGTGCTTTTTTGAGCTCCTGGAGGGGTGATCTGCAAACAGCTAAGCCTCGGAATATATTCTGGTTTTTTTTTAAATATATTTTTTATTAAGGTTTTTAAACATAAATGCAAAGATAAAGAACAATGTAACATATATCATAACATATTTTCTTAACTACTTAGGACTCCCTCACATCTCCCACTCCCATTTACATCGTTGTCAATTCTTGCCCGCAATTTATCATCTTGTTTACAATCTTGTGTCACATTCATTTAACTATAGTCTATTAATTCTCCAATAGGTTTATAATTTAACCTCAATTTACTTATCATCATAATTTCATCTAATTTAGTGGTGCACAATTATTTATGATCTAGCATCCTTTCTTAACACTCAACCAAATTGCAATGTTTTTTTAAATAACTCTTAAATTTCTTCCAGTCTTCTTCAACCCTCTCCTCTCCCAGGTCTCGGATTCTGCCAGTCAACTCGGCCAGTTCCATAAAGTCCATCAGTTGCATCTGCCACTCTTCCAGGGTGGGTAGATCTTGAGTTTTCCAATTCTTGGCGATGAGTATCCTTGCTGCCGTTGTTGCATACATAAAAAATGTTCTGTCCTTCTTTAACACCTTCTGGCCGACAATACCCAGAAGGAAGGCCTCTGGTTTCTTGGTAAAGGTATACTTAAATACCTTTTTCAGCTCATTATATATCATTTCCCAGAAGGCCTTCACCCTAGGGCAAATCCACCAGAGGTGAAAGAATGTTCCTTCATTTTCTTTACATTTCCAACATTTATTATCAGACAAATGGTATATCTTGGCAAGTTTAACTGGGGTCATGTACCATCTATATATCATTTTCATAACATTTTCCTTCAAAGCATTGCATGCAGTGAAGTTCAGCCCAGTGGTCCACAACCTTTCCCAGTCCTCAAACATAATGTTGTGCCCAATGTCCTGTGCCCACTTTATCATAGCCGATTTAACCATTTCATCTTGTGTGTTCCATTTTAACAGCAACTTATACATTCTTGAAAGTACCTTGGTTTTAGGTTCTAACAGTTCTGTTTCCAACTTCGATTTCTCCACCTGGAACCCTAACTTTTTATCATTTTTAAAGACTTCTTTAATCTGAGCGTAGTGTAACCAGTCTCGCACTTTATCCTTCATTTTCTCCATGGAATATATTCTGAATTACACGGCGTTGTCCTAAATCTATTCCAAAGCAGGCATTCTCTCCAACATCCCACAATTTTCTCTTGTCGCGAAGCTTCTTAGATGACACCATGCTGGCAAGGAAAGCTGCAGTCTTGGTTACTGAATATGTTTTTTGTGTGTTTTCTCCCAGCAGTCTGTAATGATTAATTCTGGGCTGAATTAATCCAAAAGTTTCAAATGAAATTTTAGATGGGTAAAAGATACACAACATGACTGAAGAGTGGGAAAGAAAGGAACAGCCCATATCAGAACCCCACAGTGACATTGTACTATGGGGAATATAATCCCATTCCTCTTTGCGTTATCTGAATTGAAAAGTTACCTACAACGTTGATCAGAGTTGCCTTGTTATTGCTTATTACCCTCCCGCCTGGGGGCCATGGCTACAGATATATATATATTTTAAGGTGAAGAGGAGGACCTGAGTTTCATGACGGCTAGCCTTGATCAGGAAACTACAGAGGTACCTCTGGTTACGTACTTAATTCGTTCCAGAGGTCCATTCTTAACCTGAAACTGTTCTTAACCTGAAGCACCACTTTAGCTAATGGGGCCTCCTGCTGCTGCCATGCCACCACCATGTGATTTCTGTTCTCATCCTGAAGCAAAGTTCTTAACCCGAGGTACTATTTCTGGGTTAGCAGAGTCTGTAACCTGAAGCGTATGTAACCCGAGGTACCACTGTATATCAGATTATGGGGTAAACTGGTGGGGAGGCAGGAGTCATTGCTATAGGTTTTGCGGGGTGGAACCCTGCTAAACCCTATAAATTAATAAATGGGTGGGATTTTGATTATTTTGGGATAGGAAGGGAAAATCCAAGCCGCAGAGCAATTCCTGAGCTAGCCTATGCTAAAGGACCTGGACAAGCTAGGGCCCTTAAGAAACAATACAGGGCCAGTGAGAGGCATTGGCAATGCAAGAGAACTGTCCTTTCTTGTTGTTCTGAGGTGGACATGTGGAAGGTTGCCAGGGTAAAAGGTGTGTCATCACAGGAAGAGTTTAGGGCCTTTTTGCAGGAGGCTTAGAATAGGAGAACAAGGACAGATCCATCTTGGGCAGGCTGGCTGAAGGCTGGCTGGGAGAGATGCCTTTGACTCCAGCGCTGCTGCTGCTGCTTCTTCTTTGGCGATCACTCGTAGCTGGGTAAAATTGTCTTCCGTGTTCTTAACAGGGAGTTCGTAAGTGACTATGGAGGCCAATTCTGGATCCACACGTCCTTCCACAGTGGGGGCATAGGTTTCCAGGCGGGAGTTGATCATGGTGAGGGTTTGCCAAACGTACCTTCCTCTTAGCACGTTTCTCCCTTGCATCCTGACTTTGAGCGTCTTCACAGTCCATGACACCTTTGGTAAAGGCTGTTCTCCAGTTGGAGCGCTCGCAGGCTTTCCCAAAGGGATCTGTGTTTGAAAATACCTTGAGGAGCGGTAAGGAAACTAACTGGACACCATGCCCTGCTTTTGTCCTTTCCATCTTGCTTCCAAAACAGACCTTGAGTACAAAAACTATCTATAAATCCAAACCAGTTTCTGAGATGGGAGTGTTTCAGATTGCAGTGCAAAGACTTCTGTCCTCTTCTGCTCAATTTCACCGATGTTGTTGGTGATGATCGACTTTCAATACTCTTTTAGTGAGACGAGGCAAAAAAAAGGGGGGGAAACAAATTACAGCAATCCAGAAAGTGGAATGTCTGCCCCCCCCCCCTGCATTGGCTTGTTTGTCACAAAAAAGAAAGTCTCTTTTTGAGATGTGGTGTTGGGAAGGTTCCAGACAGTGTGTTCTGAGAGCAGCCCATGACTGATTTAATTTTCGAGGCCCAGGTTACTCCTCAAAGGCGCTGTGAACTGTTGGAAACGCAAAATATTTTTGCAGTGCCGTGGTTTGATGCTAAATGAGATTGGTTTTCCCTGTAAGTGAAGCTAATGACACTATTATTAAATTTTTATACAAACGCCAGCCAAATGTAGCGATGGATTCTCATTGTTCTTGGAGTGATGTGATTCACAAAAGCGTTGGGGGTGGGTGGGTTTTGCCGTTGTTGCTTTTAGTGGTTCTCTTACTAGCAGCTCTGAAAAGTTCTTCGAGAAGGATTAAAGGGATTGAGTAGCTGGTTCTCCCCTCCCCCCTTCCCCTCCCCTCCAGGCAAATTTGTATTGACTGAAAATGTTTTATCAAGCTACTTATGCAAATACTTATCTGAAGGGCCTTCCTGGAGGAATTGATATTTGCTGCAAATGAGACAAGGCATTTAGAAACCCACATATCCAGAGGGTGTCTGTTTTTCTTGAAGTTTCTCCTCTGGGTTGCTTCAAGGCATTTTAAATCGCCTGCATTTTTTCAAGATGGTTTTCATCCTCGAGGAGCTGTGGGGGAAGAGAAGTGAGCTGCAAGAAGAAGCTGAATAAGGAACTTGCGGCAGGGCACCCAACTAATTGGCACACAGCTCGAAACAAGATTGAAGGACCAATAACCTCCAGTTGCTCACTGGAAGGACAGATCCTGAAGCTGAGGCTCCAATACTTTGGCCACCTCATGAGAAGAGAAGACTCCCTGGAAAAGACCCTGATGTTGGGAAAGATGGAGGGCACAAAGAGAAGGGGTTGACAGAGGATGAGATGGTTGGATAGTGTTTGCGAAGCTACCAGCATGAGTTTGGCCAAACTGCGGGAGGCAGTGGAAGACAGGAGTGCCTGGTGTGCTCTGGTCCATGGGGTCACGAAGAGTTGGACACGACTAAACAACTAAACAACAACCTCCAGTTGTTGTCGGACTCCCAGCTCCCATCATCCCCAGTCAGCATGACCAGTAGTTAGGAATGGCCATGCTCAGCAACATTTGAAGGGCCGTAGTTTCCCCATCCCTAATGTAAAAGTCACGGGAGAAAAAACCCCACCTCAGCCTGATGATTGATTGATTTCAAGACCAGTGTTATGTGGTCCCGGCGGCCACTCCCATTCACCAGTCTAGCTGCTGCATTCTGGATTAGTTGTAGTTTCCGGGTCACCTTCAAAGGTAGCCCCACATAAAGCACATTGCAGTAGTCCAAGCGGGAGATAACTAGAGCATGTAACACTCTGGCGAGACAGTCTGCAGGCAGATAGGGTCTCAGCCTGCGTACCAGGTGGAGTTGGTAGAAGCTGCCCTGGATATATATTAAATGTTCATAAATGTACCAACCAAGCACATACATAGATCAGCACAGGAAGACCGACCTGAAACCATTTTTTATTCCCAAACTGACCAAATGTTTTCTCTGCAAGGTCAAAGGAAAATGGAAAAGCTTCCCTGTTGTCTTTTCCTTCACAAATCCTGTCTTAAGGGTATGTCTGTGTTTGAACAGGGTGAGCCTGTGACCTGGCTCAGGAACTAAGTATTTATCATTACAAAAGACTGGCCAGGCTCCCCAGGGTATCCAGTCAAGTGAGCATTAACAGGTAACTTGTCAGACGAGATGAACAACGCACTCAGATTTCTGCTGTAGACCGCCTTTTCTGTGATGTAGGTATGATGTATCTAGGGGGTGGTCTTAGGTTACACCCCTTCTGTGATGTATGTATGAAGTATGGAGGGATGGTCTTGAGCTCCAGGGAAGGGAATTTAAAATGTCTATATAAGGGCAGGCACACCTTGGTTCTGGGTTCCTCCTCCTCCTCCTTTCCTGCATGTGCGGGGAGCACCCTGTTGCAACAGATCAATAAAGATCAAGCTTACTAGCTGCTTTGCTTCTCAATATTCTCTGGTTGGCCACTGTTATCTTCTCCTACGAATAGGGAACCTGCATAAGGACTCTATATGGGCTCTTGAATACCCCATAAGGGAAAAAAGGGCAGATTTTTGTTTACAACAGAATGGACCCAGCATTAGGCATTTTCAAGCCCTTGTTGATACCTGTGTACCAAAAGAGGGTGTTGTCCCCCCCTTCTTGTTGTGAGGTTTCAGGCAGCTTTATTGAGCTATTTGCCCTTTTCCAGCACTTGAAACTAAACGGGCAAAATAAAATAGCTAATATTTGTTCCAAGCCAGCAAGGGATATCTGTGTCCTGGACCAGTTTTCTGTTTGTGTAGCCGACGCAGCTGTGCATCTGGCTACATATCCCCTTCCCCATTCATGTAATGATGAACTGACCTCCAAGAGCACACAAACTGAGCCTTTTCTGGACTAGATAAACGAATTGTGATCAACTGATAAGAACCCACAGCTGTAGCGTATTAACTGGGTCTTGGATTCATTTGGAGCAGTTTAACATGCAATTTTCCCCCTGGCACTCCTCTTGAGAGGGGTAGGGCTGCAGCCCAAAGACAGAGAACCTGTTTTTCAAGTGGAGGGTCCCAGGTTCAATCCCAAATATCGCCAGGTGGGGCTGAGAGATGCAAGATGCAAGAAACCCCAGAGAGCTACTGCTAGTCACTGTGGATTATATTGTGCAGGACCAATGTCCTGACTCAGTATAAAATAGAACAGGGTGGTATTATTAGTTCCCTTGCCTGGATGCTATACTTCTGTTGATGTCGCCTTAGGGCCTGGGACCTCTAAACTATGGTTATTCATGGACCTTAAGGTCCTCTGTGGAGCATACCAGGAGATGCGGTCCCGTAAATACGAGGGCCCTAAGCCACAAAGGACTCCTAGATCCTTTTTACATGCACTAAGGACATTGTGGGATAAAATGTCCAACCCCCCTGCAATGCAGGAATCTCAGCCAAAGCATCCATGACAGATGGCCATCCAATCTCTGCTTAAAAACCTCCAAGGAAGGAGAGTCCACAAGCTCCCAAGGGAGACCGTTCCACAGTCAACAGCTCTTACGGTCAGAAAGTTTTTCTACATGTTTTGTTGTCCTTTCCTTTCTTGTAACGTGAATCCATTGGTCTGGGTCCTACCCTCTGGAGCAAGAGAAAAACAAGCTTGCTCCAGCCTCCTTGGCACAGCCCTTTAGATATTTGAAGATGGCTTTCATATCTCCTCTCAGTCTCCTCTTCTCCAGGCTAAACATACCCAACGCCCTGAACCGTTCCTCATAAAGCTTGGTTTCCAGATTCTTGATCATCTTGGTCGCCCTCCTCTGCACATGTTCCAGCTTGTCAACAACCTTCTTAAATTGTGGCCCCCAGAACTGGACACAGTATTCCTGGTGTGGTCTGACTGAGGCAGAATAGAGTGGTACTATTACTTCCCATGGGACGCGGGTGGCGCTGTGGGTTAAACCACAGAGCCTAGGACTTGCCGATCAGAAGGTCGGAGGTTCGAATCCCCGCCACGGGGTGAGCTCCCGTTGCTCTGTCCCTGCTCCTGCCAACCTAGCAGTTCAAAAGCACGTCAAAGTGCAAGTAGATCAATAGGTACCGCTCCAGCGGGAAGGTAAACGGTGTTTCCGTGTGCTGCTCTGGTTTGCTAGAAGCGGCTTAGTCATGCTCGTCGCATGACCCGGAAGCTGTACACCGGCTCCCTTAGCCAACATAGTGAGATGAGTGCCGCAACCTCAGAGTCGGCCACGACTGGACCTTTTGGTCAGGGGTCCCTTTACCTTTACCTTTATTGCTTCCCATGATCTAGACACTAGACCTCTGTTGATGCAGCTTAGAATTGCATTAGCTTTTTCTTCTTCTTTTGCTGCTGCATCACTCTGTTGACTCACGTTAAGCTTGTGGTCTACTAAGACCCCTGAGATCCTTTTCACATGCATTACTGGCAAGCCAGGTGTCCCCCATCTTATATTTGTGCAGCTGGTTATTGTGTGTTGGGTGTGTGTGTGTGTGTGTGTGTGTGTGTGTGTGAGAGAGAGAGAGAGAGAGAGAGAGAGAGAATCTTGTCCTTTGCCTCTGGCAGCAAAATTTCCTGGACTGGCCCTGTCTGTTCTCAAATAACCATGGCCACGTTCTCAGTTATGCGGTATACAGGTGTTACTTTGCTTCAGCAGATATATGGTGGCTCGTTATTTGCAACACAAAGGCGGATTTGCCAGGGATTTATGGCAAAGCAATACTCTTTCTCTTAACGATAGTGATCTATCATAGCTTCCCTCCCTGCCCTTCCGCCAGTCTTGTGCCTCTCTCTGAATTGGCAAACAGGCTGCCTTTCTTTCTCTCCAGTACAGTAATTAGAACATTAGGGCTTTAAAGATGATGAAGTAGATCCGTCTCTGGAGACTCCCTTCTTCGGCTCTTGCAGCTATGCCTGCCGAAACAAAATTCAGGGCACCACACTGCATGCTTAATATGCTGTTACAGTCTCCCTTCTGTTAGCAGAGGGCAATTCACAGCAGCCTTTATGGCAGAGTTTTATTCCCAAAAGTCAACACCATGACTCTATATGAAGTGGTGTGTATATATGTGTGTGGGTAAGGTTAGAGGATCAACTCTTGAGTTCCAAGGGTTTTAAACTAACAAAACCCTTAGGCAGACAGCGTGGAACTGTTTCAGCGCTTAACCTGGATCCTGACTGTGTACCCATTGCTAAAAAACACATTCAAAACATATTCATTCCCTTGAAGAATTCTAGGCCCTGTGGTTCACTAATAATAATAATAATAATAATAATAATAATAATAATAATAATAATAATAATTTGTATTTATATCCTGCCCTCCCCAGCCGAAGCCGGGCTCAGAGTGGCTAACAACAATAAAAGTAACACAGCATTCTAAAATCAATTCAAAACCAAATTAATGGCAACCATTGGGCTAGAGTTCTGTGAGGATTACCAAAGGAGGGGGTCAGGCTGTGCCCTGGCCAAAGGCCTGGTGGAACAGCTCTGTCTTGCAGGCCCTGAGGAAAGATGTCAAGTTCCACAGGGCCCTAGTCTCTTGTGACAGAGCATTCCACCAGATCGGGGCCACAGCCGAAAAAGCCCTGGCTCTGGTTGAAGCCAGCCTAACCTCCCTGTGGCCGGGACCTCCAAGATGTTTTTGTTTGAAGACCGTAAGGTCCTCCATGGGACATACCAGGAGAGGCAGTCCCATAGGTACGAGGGTCCTAGGCTGTATAGAGTTACAACTCCCGCAACCCTTAATAAACTACATTACCCAGAAATCTTTGAGGGGGGGATGATGTGTGCTCTTTCCCCCTCTAAAATTCTCCTTCCTTCCAAGGACAGCTTGCTGCTAGCTCCCCATAGTTCAGTTCTTGGGCATCTGTTCTGCATGAAGATTGCCCCTGGTTCAATCCTTGCCATCCCTAAGTAGGGCTGGGATGGGCAGAGACCCCGTATGAAATCCTGGATAGCCACAGCTGGTGTGGGAAATACCAAACTCAATGGATCAATAGTCTTTGGCAAAGAAGGCAGCTTGCTAGGCTCCTGTGTTCCATTATGGAGCAGAAGAGGGTGCGCTTTGTGAGACAGCTCCTGGCCTCTAAGAGGTTATTCTGTCATGGTCTTCTTGGCTCCTCCTTTGCAAAGGCTTTGGAAAGGAAGAACTATGCTTATGGAGATGAGGAGAAACCAAAGGCGGCATCATTATCATCATCATTTTATTCGTATGTCTCCTTTCCACAGTTAATACTCAAGGCGGCCTACAACATGACAAGATTTACATAATTACCAACATAACAGAAGTCCCAAACAAGAAATAAAGCACATCAAAAGGTACACTACCACAGGGAAAACAATTTCCACATAAATCATACAATCTAAAACTAAAAATACAACATTAATATCAATAACAATTTAAAATGACATAGATAAAAAAGAAAAACAATATTATAAAAGGAGTCCACTCTGTCGAGCAGCGGCAGCGGCCGCCCTTTATGCCATCAAGAAAAGCACTGTGAAACTCAGAAACTGCGGGCCCTCACAGCAGGAGAACCGTCCCTGATTTTTTAAGAAATCAACTTTGACTCTCCTGTTATCTTTTTACAAGAGGAAAGCTCAGCATCATCCTCAGAGAGAGCTCTTCCAGTGGCTCGTTGTTTCCCAGTGCTTTTATATTTTGCTGAAGAGTCAGGCCCTCATGCCAAAGAAGGCAGCTGGGCTGTGAAGGCAGGTTAATGAGCTGAGGGGCAGATGGGCAGGAAGCAGGCTGGCGAGAGACTTATGCTTCAGGCAAGGAGGCTCTTTGGCCGCATTCGAACAGCGCTTCATCCCGTTTCCCTGATGTTTCCTTACCTGATCATTTCCATCTTTTTTGTGCTGTTTTGCACAATACAAAAGAAGCAGGAAACAAGCTTTCTCCATTATCCGTGTGACAGCCCTTCAGATATTTGAAGGTGACTATCATATCACCTCTTAGTCTTTGTCTTAGCCAACATCAACTTTGTTGGACTGGTCATGTTGTTCGGATGCCCGATGATCGTCATCCAAAGTAACTGCTCTGTTCCGAACTTAAAAATGGAAAGCGTAATGCTGGTGGTCAACAAAAGAGGTTTAAAGACTTGTCTTGCTGCAAATTTTTTTAAAAATATAGTATAAACATCAACAATTGGGAAACACTTGCCTGCGAGCGCTCCAGTTGGAGAACAGCCTTTGCCAAAGGTGTCATGGGCTTTGAAGACACTCGAACTCAGGACGCAAGGGAGAAACGTGCTAAGAGGAAGGCACGCCTGGCAAATCCACACCATGATCAACTGGATCCAGAATTGGCCTCCACAGTCACTTATGGACTCATTGTTAAAATTGTGTTTATGGAAGACAATCTTACTCAGCTACGAGTGATTGCCGAAGAAGAGGAAGGGAGGGAGGGAGGGAGGGAGGGAGGAATAGCAGCAGCCTTGGCAAGTGTCCAGGGATGCCAACCAGTCTTGCTGGCTGCTTGTTTGGGGCAAGTGACTTTCTTTGGGTTGAATTGGCACTCCTGTATTCTATGCTAACCTAAAGAGACAGATGGACTCAGCCATTGGCCTCTAGTCCTGATTCACAAGTCATTCTTCCATTCAGCATAAGCTGAGGTTAATGATAAATAATTGATATATATATATATATAAAGGAAACAGTTTTCGCTGGCAGCACAGTGTGCTCTCAAAACCCTTTCCCGCCTACATTTTGGTGCCCCCACATCCTCCCATGATAATTCGCCCTCTTAAATATTCTCCCTGACCTACATTGTCTACGAAATAATATCGGCGCTAGGGAAGGGAGAGGAATTTGATTCCGTTTGCATTTAAATGTGAACCTAACTGGTCCACATCTTCCGAAGCAATGCATGAACTTGAAACCCAGCCGCCCTTCAGAATTTTGCACTTTTTCTAAAATTTGCAGTGCGATGCAATGCAGCTCTTTGGTCAATCAGTGTAGTCAAAAATGCACGTGCTGCAAGAAAGCACGCATCGAAAGTGTGCACACGTTAGTGAAAATAATATTAAATGCATTACATTTCGGAGAGTTGCTTTGCAAAAATATTGGGCAAAATTGCATGCAAACGTGTATATTAGGAGAAATCTTACTAAAATGCTGATGGGCTTGCATGAGGACTTTAAAAAAAATTGCAGACTGATGTGGAAATATGGAGAATTGAAATTAAAATGGCAGAAATGAGCAACATTGGAAGACCAAAATTGACAGATTTGCCCATTCCTATCTGGTGCCACCTGAATACCAAACTGGCTAAGTTCTGAGCTTGTTTGTCTTCTGTTCCTGTTACCAGTAATAGGATTTGAATTGACTGACGGATCTCTGTTATCCTAAAATTCTCTCAGTTTTCTTTGAAAGGACCAGAGCAATCTTTAAGAACTGGCTGGCTGTTGTTGGAGGATACAGACAGTGGCTTGGACCCTAAGAAAAGTTAACTTTGGGAAATAAGGAAAGTTACCCATCTCTTCCTCCCTTGCACCCCATCCCACGTCATCATAATCTCTCTCTCTCTCTCTCTCTCTCTCTCTCTCTCTCTCTCTCTCTCTCTCACACACACACACACATACACACGTATAATATATGAGAATGCAGTATGCAGACTAAAAACACAGCATTACAATGAAAACAATACAAATGCCAAACGTATCTTTAAGAGCTGGTTGGCAAAGAATATCAAGTCTGAAAGGCACAGTTTTTAGAAGGTGTTTCAAAATGAGCATGGGTGGCTCCTGCCCAATCTCTAGTGGCAAGGAGTTCCACAGGGGAGGGCTTCCCAAGCTAAAGTTCTGTCTCTGTTAAAGACCAGCTGAACCTCAGAGACATTGTTCAGCAGGGCTCCCAGCCTTTGGGAAAGACTCTTTGGAATCACAGGGGCTGCAGGCTGATGGAAAGGACAGGAAACTATTCATAGAGTCAAAAAACTATAGAGTTGGAAGGGAGCATGAGGGTCATCTAGTCCAACCCCCTGCAATGCAGGAATCTTTCTGCCTAACGTGGGACTTGAACCCACAACCCTGAGATTAAGAGTCTACCGACTGAGCTATTGTGCATGCAAACACTGTTGGTTAATTTTTCCAAGGACCCAACTCAGTATTTACAGCACTGACTCCGATCCAGAGAGCTATTTCAGCTTGTGCAAAAGGCTTGCTCCTGCCCACTGAGGTTTCTGACTTCCTTTCTTCAAAGAACTGTTCTTTGTGCCTCATCGCACACGTTTTTTACAAGTTACCTCTGTTTCAAAAGCCCTTTGCCTTGCAGCAGCAGTGGCTGAAGCCCACTTGAGCCGTTTGGAAGTTAAAGCTCCTGAACAAACGACCAGGAGGGAGAGAACATGCCAGTTGGGCATGTGTCTCTGCCAGGGCCCTACTTGAGAGTACGCTGAGCTCCTGACAGTGAGCACACATGAATGTGCACAATCATTGTATGTGCAGAACTAGCACATCACGGTTTTCCGCTTTGAGTAGAGGGTGCTGGATCAGATGGGCCTGGGGCCTCTTAGAACCATAGAACTGTAGAGACAGAAGGGTCCTCGGGGTCATCTAGTCCAACCCCCTGCAATGCAGGAATCTTTTTGTCTGTCGTGGGGGGCTTGAATTCATGACCCTGAGATCAAGAGTCTCATGCCCTACATTCAGCCACTTTGTGGGCAAAAGTTCTGAATTGCAAGCTCTTTCCTCTTGACAAAGCTGATGAATATTGCAATTCTCAGGTGGGCAATGCAATAAGGCGTACCTGTGAATCAGCACCACACACATGCTATCATTGTGCCCCAGCAAAGAAGTCTTCCCCCTGAAAGTTCTCCAAGCAAGCTGATCGATATGGAGCTACTTGTGAATTGAATTGGGATGTGCTTAGCCAGGACCACTGGCTATTATTTTATACAATAACCCCGTGTTCTTCAACCTTCTGCCCCCACATGTTCCTGGACTACAACTCCCACCATCCCTGACCATTGGGGGATGATGGGAGTTGTAGTCCAGGAACACCTGGAGACCCAACATTGAAGAATGCTGTAGTCATTTATGTAGTTTACCAAGAGGTCATGTTAATGTATGTTTCCTTTTTAATGAAACTCCTTTTTTTGCATCATTCATCTTCCTACCATATTTTAAAGACTAGAGGGAATACCACACAGCAGAGGTATTACTGATCTAATCTGGAGATTATGATCTGATGGGTGACTCATGGATGAGATATCTGGAGTGAAACTGTTCCCTGACAATCATAAGAGCTTTAAAGAGTCTTAGAGCATTTCTCCATATATTTTTTTAATTCAGCAGAACAGTGATGGGAAGCCCAGAGAAGGCTTCACAAATTATTTTACAGAACTTGACAGCCCAATCAAATTGTTACCTAAAAGTGAAAAATACCATGCCATCCCAGAGATAACTGAATTAAGGGAGGCTGAGGCCCCAGCAGGGGTACAGAATGATTAGCCTGAGATAGTTTGTGTCATCCCTGTGACATTGATTGTTGAACCAATACTGATGAAAGATAACAGATAAGTACTTGAAAGTTGTTGGTTTTTTTTTAAAAAAAGAAAACAAAGCAGAAAGTAGAATCAATACAAGCCCAACTTGCTTACAGTTGAAGACAGACTTGTAAGTTAGGAATGTAAGTTGAAAGATTCAAAGCTATGGAAATCTAGCTTCAAATAAAAAAAGGGGTTTTTTGTTTTTGTTTTGTCCATCTTGGCTCAAAGCAGAAGGTCTGGCAACAGCTCCAAGCAGACGCCTGTGTTCTTCTTCGAGCCATAGATTTTCAGATGAATGCAATGTTTGTGTGGGGGTCTCCATAAATCTCATTTGGGGACAAAAGTCTGTAAATCCGAGATGTTATTTATAAATCTTTAAAAAAGGTAAAAAGGTAAAGGACCCCTGGACAGTTAAATCCAGACTATGGGGTTAGGGTACTCATCTCGCTTCAGGCCAAGGGAGCCGGAATTTGTCCACAGGCAGCTTTCCAAGTCATGTGGCCAGCATGACTAAACCGCTACTAGCGCAACAGAAAACCACAGTGCATGGAAACGCCATTTACCTTCCTGCTGCAGTGATACCTATTTATCTACTTGCACTGGCATGCTTTCAAACTGCTAGGTTGGCAGGAGCTGGGGCTGAGTAACGGGAGCTCACTCCGACATGGGGATTCGAAGCACCAACCTTCTGATCGGCAAGCCCAAGCGGCTCAGTGGTTTAGACCACAGCGCCACCCGCTCCCTTATAAATAGTATGCATGTGATGGATATTTGCTGCCACTGCGGGAGATGGAAAGAGAAGGCGGAGAACAGCATCACCTGGGAAAATGAGCAGAGTCTTCAACAAACTAGATGGTAGGAATACCACCTGCATCCCAACTTTCTCTAAGGATTTAACATCAGAGCCTGGGAGGATTTTGATACAAGTTGTGGCACACAACCCCCTCGTGGGCTTTGATATTTGTCAGCCTCATCATCTAGAATTAAATAATGCTGTACTTTCTTGTTGTTGCTTACTATTCTAACATGAAGTAACAACGCCTGGATTTCAATAGCAAGAAGGGGGGAGGATTCGGCCACTCAGAATAACACTGGAGTCGTTTTTGTTGATCCTGTAATGGGCAAATTAATAAAGATTCTGCTACAGCTCCATGGTGTAACAATTATCAAAAGACAGCGCTAATGACTATTAAATAGGGTAGCATCACAGGCTGAAGCAGTTTAATGATGGGAAGAAATGGCTTGTACTGTTGTGGTTGGCAATGATTTATGAACCTTATAGCCTGTGAAACAGCTTGTGTGAATCGTCAAGAGCTGACTGTCTATGCAAAACAGAGGCAAGAAACATGCCTCTGTTATATATAACCAGCATGCTTGAGTCTCAGAATGCATGAAGGGGTTAAAACCATAGAGTAAGCTGTCCTGCCAGGCTTAGCCTATGTCACTTCTCCACACCTTGGGAGAAAATAGGTAACCAAGCCTTTTTGTTAATGCAGTCGCCATGTGAATGTTGGTATGTAAGGAGCTCTGAGCCAGTCGCTCCAGCCAGCCGCATGGCTTTAACCAGCCTCTTTTGTTTCAGACCAGAATGGTGTCTGAAACGAGCATTCTTCTATCTACAGTGGTACCTCGGGTTACAGACACTTCAGGTTACATATGCTTCAGGTTACAGACTCCGCTAACCCAGAAATAGTGCTTCAGGTTAATAACTTTGCTTCAGGATGAGAACAGAAATTGTGTGGTGGCAGCGGGAGGCCCCATTAGCTAAAGTGGTGCTTCAGGTTGAGAACAGTTTCAGGTTAAGAACATACCTCCAGAAGGAATTAAGTTCTTAACCCGAGGTACCACTGTATACCAATAGCTTAGAAACCATTTTGCAGCTTACAAAATGCGTGGTCTATCTCTGTCAAAGGGAAGTGTGACAGTTTGGAAAGAACTTTTAAAAGGTGGCAATGTTGGGGTTCCCTGGAAGGGCACATTTTAAAGATTCTTTTACAGCCTAAACGTCCACGCTTTCCCTTGTTGCATGTTTTGCGATGTTAAATCTCTGCTGGAATTCTATCACCAAAGAATGCATGCCCCAAACTTGGGTTTTGGCTTCCGGGATCTCAAGAGTAACTAAGCTTCACATTACGGTGTCATGAGCAATTCCACTCATGGGGCAACTCTGGGAACAGTTTGCCTTGTGATGAGCTGAGGCACAACAAATTGCAGTGAAGTACATTTAGGTCTTGGACTCTACCCACCTAGGCTAGCTATTAAATTATCCAATGTTCCAGTTATTCCTTTTATCCTTTGGCCCTGTTTTCCGACTATCTCCTTGCCTCTGCCTCCTCCCCTGCCTTCCCTTTCAGATCTGACATGCCCTTTAGGCCTGACTTCTGCCTTGTCCCAAGGTTCCTGGTTTCTGACTCCTCTCCTGCTGTTCCCCAGCTTTGACATGCTAAGATTTCAGAACATCGATTCTGCCTTCTGATCCTTTTCTGATCGTTTTGTTTTCCAACCTTGCAGACCAAAAAGACAGAAAATTTTGAGATCAGGCGGTTTTGCATGAAAGAATGTCAATAATCCAAGGAACGTTTGCTTATTTATGAATGCTCCCCTTTGAGAGGCCGCATCTAAATATTTATTTGTTTGATAGTGGGGTGGTTGTTAAACTTCCTACCTTCAGGAAACTTGGTTTGGGAGGAAAGGTTGTGGGAGAGCACATGGAGCCAAACTCCAGATAGTTTCAGTTACAGATCTTCCAGTAGCACCTTAAAGACCAACTAAGTTAGTTCTTGGTATGAGCTTTCGTGTGCATGCACACTTCTTCAGATATCTGAAGATATCTGAAGAGGTATCTGAAGAAGTGTGCATGCACACGAAAGCTCATACCAAGAACTAACTTGGTTGGTCTTTAAGGTGCTACTGGAAGGAATTTTTTTGTTCCAGATAGTTTGAAACCCACAACTGCAGTGAATTCAACATGAATCAAAAAGCAGCAATTATACACCAATCTCTCCTCACCTTCCTTCTTCAAAAGTGGGAATTAAGTATACCGGGTGTATTGCAGGGCAGGGCAATATCTGGTCTTCAACACTGTGATAAACATCTCGATATATCTATACAGTAAGGTTACCAGATGTCTCTGTTTGTTGGGGACAGTCCCTGGATTTACAAATTAGTCACCATACAAAATCCATTGAAGTTGAAAAGTGTCCCTGGATTCATTGAAAAAAATCTGGGAACCTTACTATACAGTATATTGCAATATCTGAAATAAGGATGGAGCTTTGCTAGTTTTGAGATGTTTCCTGTATCGTGATTTTTGCTGGCGCCTGCTCTTGTGATTAAATGTCTGGTGTAGATGTGACCTTAGTCTGCTTTGCTATACATACATACATTTCTCCCCCTTTTCTGTATATAATAAAGTTTCTATCTATTTTCAGTATTATTTTGTTTTTCCTTTTGAGGGCATGGTGGGCAAGGAGAAATTGGACTGGGTCTGCTATGTTGGTCAGTTGCATAAGAAAATTAAGTAAGTAACCAGTGATCAAGTAGTGAAGATCTGTGGCGACATACTGGAATATTACTGATTACTACAGTCCTATCCATTCAGATGTTCAAGGGATAATTGCGGTTATTACGTGAGTTATGGAATTAGATAAATTGTTCTGGCTCATCAGCTGAATCCTGATTTGCTGACATATTTGTGACAGAACTAGGAATTACCGGGTGCTTTTAAAAACAACCACACAGATTCCTCAGAAGTTCAGTTCCTGCTCTTTCATCAGAGAATGCAGCTTTTGTTTCTCTTGTATAACACCAAGATCCATGCCTCATCCAATCAGGTTCAGGAGCTGTGTGTAGGTTCTTACGTTAAAGGAAATCAATTTTGTATCTTTTGAGCGCTGTATCATACCTTATACTGATTTGGGAGCATCCATTGTTCGAAAATCTTTGAGGTTAGTGCTGCAATTAGAAGCTACAAAAGCAAATATTTTGAAGTCATTTGCTTTTCACGGATGTCTTTCCCTAGTGAAAAATATCGAGTGTCCAATTTATTTTAAATTAATTCCTAATCCCTCAAGAGCTATGATTGCTGAGGATTTAATATCTCTCTCACATTTTTACTGCTCTGCTAATAGGCAAGGCAAAGCCGGCAGCGGTACCTTAGCTCCAGTTTCAAACCATAGGCTTCGGCCAGGGATGGGAAACCTGTGGCTCACCATGTTTTTTTATTCATTTATTGGGCTAACAACAACAACAACACACCAGGCTGGCTGATACAATAAAAATAAAAAGCTGTGAATACTTTTGAATGCAGAAAATAAAAACAAAAACCCATTACTGTCATGAATGGGATGAATCCTAAAGAGGAATGCTATCACATCTTCTTCCGCCAACCTAATCTATGGACAGATTGCAGATCCAGTTTTGAGCTGACTGCGAGTATCAATTGCTGGTGACCTCTGGGTCCACGGTAGCCTGCCATTTTACATGCTGAAGCTGCCAAGGTAAGTCTTGGAGCACTACTGAGAGGGCCTTCTCAGTAGTGGTGCCTGCCCTGTGGAACGCCCTCCCACCAGATGTCAAAGAGAACAACTACTACCAGACTTTTAGAAGACATCTGAAGGCAGCCCTGTTCAGGGAAGCTTTTAATGTTTAATAGACTATTGTATTTTAATATTTTGTTGGAAGCCGCCCAGAGTGGCTGGGGAAGCCTAGGCAGATGGACGGGCTATAAATAATAAATTATTATTGTTTAGATGATGATGATTATTATTATTATTGGAGCAGGGAGGTGAAGAAGGCAGTGACAGGCAAGGGATTCTTTTGAGTTTGAATTGGACACTCCCACTAACCTCATGGGAGGGGTATTTCCAGGGAGGGGTATTTCAAGGACTAAGGTGAAACACTGAATCTCCCTTGTTATTTTTGCTGTTGGTTGCTGCATGCAGTTCAAGTAATCTTGCTCTATTTATAGTATTGAAATGTGGTTTATTGAACGTTGTTATATTTTCATTTTGCTGTGTTATTGTTGCTATGTTCTAGTTTTGATATATTATTGTGACATTGTTTTTGTTATGTACTGAAGTTCTCACCCTGGGCCAGCAGGGGGATACTGTAGATAGTTCAGGTCCACATATGCAAATAAGGGATCGAAAGTGACGTTCAGTGATTGGATAGTTACAGAAAGTGGTTACTGTTGCGCTCTAATGGAGCTCTATATAAGCAGGCTGGCTGAACCCTTCAGTTCAGTTCTGACCTGACCTGTGAATAAAAAAGAGCTGTTTGGAGAATCGCGGTGTCGTCTGATATGTTCACCCACAACTTAACAGTTTTGGGAATGTTTGTTTGAAATGCATTCTCGTTTCTTTGTTGTAAGCTGCTTTGAGCAGGATTGTGTGTATGTGTGTTTGTGTGTGTGAGTGAGAGAGCGACATACAAATAAAATGAACCAATGATTGAATACACCAGCTCAAAAGATTCTGCCTTTAGTTGTCTTTGTCGTTCCTGTCTAACCACTAATTTTTTAAGTGACGGTTTGGGGACCCGAAACCCTCCCTTATCCCTTTCCTGCTCCCTTTGAAAGAGCCAATATTCCTGCTTTTGCTTCTTTTCACTAGGCCAGCAAATTCAATTTTACAGCCTGGTTGTGCTGCTTTCCGTAAGTTAATTGATAGCATGCTCTGACCTTTCCTACAGAACCTTCAGAGAAAAGAAAGTCTCCAATCCAAGATGTTGTTGATAAAATTAGAGGGGGATGTGAGTCATGAAAAGCCATATTCAGACCCCTCAAGTCTACTTGAATGCAGCGCTTCATTGTGTGTTTGTGAAGTATGATATGAGGACATCGGGTTCAGCTGGCAATTACTTCCATTCCTCCCAACATCCTTGGTGATAGCATGCCTTTCTTGCTAGGTACTTCACAAGGACGACTGAATCACTCTGACTCATTTACATATGTCTATGGATAGCAAACTCTCAAAGGGTTGGGAAATTAAACAAGTCTCGAGCGTCAAAAGAGACAATGGAAGTTTCACACAACTGGTGGGAAGACGTCAAGGGCACGCATGGTTATGTCATCATCCATCACTGATGGTCGGCCATGCTGGGAGTTGGTGTCCATCAACCTCTGCAGGGCCACACACTCCCCCATCCTTGGTTTATAGCCTTGGTCTTCAACGGAACCCACAAAACGAAGGATAGCTCAGTTGGTTAGAGTGTGGTGCTACTAATACCAAGGTTGCAAGTTTGATCCCCGTATAGGACAGCTGCATATTCAGGTTGGACAAAATGACCCTCAGGGTCCCTTCCAACTCTATGATACTATGAACTGGGGCAACTGCCATACTTCCCCTCCCTTCCTATGGTGACATGTCCCCTGTAACCCTGGCAACCTCCCCCTCCCAATTCTTATGTCTATGTCCATTACTGAAAGCCAGGGGAAGGGGAAGGGCAGTATTTACATTGCTCTTAATGACCCAGTACTCTGCTCTCTTTGTCTCTTAATAATACCTCTGTCAAGGATGATGATGATGATGATGATTTATTGATATGCCACCCATCTGACTAGGATCGTGGGAGCCAGTGTGGTGTAGTGGTTAAGAGCAGTGGACTCATAATCTGGTGAACTGGGTTCGATTCCCTGCTCCTCCACATGCAGCTGCTGGGTGACCTTGGGCCAGTCACACTTCTCTGAAGTCTCTCAGCCCCACTCACCTCACAGAGTGGGGGAGGAAGGGAAAGGAGAATGTTAGCCGCTTTGAGACTCCTTCGGGTAGTGATAAAGCGGGATATCAAATCCAAACTCTTCTTCTTCTTCTTCTTCTTGGGTAGGCAACCTAAGGCCTGGGGGCCAGATCTGGCCCAATCACCTTCTCAATCCGGCCCACGGACGGTCCAGGAATCATTGTGTTTTTACATGAGTAGAATGTGTCCTTCTATTTAAAATTAATAATAATAATAATAAAATAATGATAATAATAATAATAATTGGGCAGCTTCCAACAAAATATTAAAATACCTTAATACATCAAACATTAAAAGCTTCTCTAGAAAGGGTGCATCTCTGGGTTATTTGTGGGGCCTGCCTGGCATTTTTACATGAGTAAAACGTGTGCTTTTATTTAAAATGCATCTCTGGCTTATTTGTGGGGCATAGGAATTTGTTCATTTCCCCCCCCCCCAAAAAAATAGTCTGGCCTCCCCCCCCCACAAGCTCTGAGGGACAAGGGACCAGCCCCCTGCTGACCCCTGGACTAGGTGGCCCCAGCCACTCTGGGAGGCTCCTAGCAACAAATAAGAAAAGCACAAGAAAGCAAGCTAAGAAAGAAAACAAACTCATATCAATAAATTATCATCTTCATCCTTCTTGACAGAGGTACCATGAAGAGATGGAGAACCTGGGTTGCTCTTCAGGCATCATTGGACTCCAGCTCCCACTATAATTGACTCTTCCTCCACCTTCGGTTGCCCTCCCTGTCTTCCTCTCCACCAGTTCCCAATGTACATCAACCACCATGGCTGGAATTGAACCTGGAACCTGCTGTGCGGGAAGCATGCATTCTACCACTGAGTTATAGCCCTTCCCCACATCCCTATCAGACAGATAGTATTTTTTTTTTTAGTTTTGAAGGGCTCCTGTTAGTGCTATGTGGGATATGTGGCTGGGGAGAAGAGTCGCAAATTGTGCAGTCTAGCATTATCTGATGGAGCATGTTCCTCCATCTCCTCTAAATGTAGAAAACGATTCTGTTTTAATCACTGAACTCGCAAATCCCTAGTGAAAGGAGATAAAAAAAAATGAAACCAAAAGTTTTTAACTAGAAAGTAATGGCAATTCCAAAGTAAATTACAATAGGAATGTGTTTTTTTGAAAGTAAAGATCACAGCTGCACGCTATATATGAAAATTATAGCTGTATTTGGAATGTTCTTTTTTGTGTGCAGTTTCCATGAAAGACCGAGTTAAAAAAAGATACTTTCTCTCCCCGCAGTTCAATATTCCTTTTTTAATCTTTTGAAAAGCAGTCAATGACCCACCACCCTAGACTTAAAGGAACGTAATTAAGCCATTCATAATTTGTGTGCCTAATGAAGTACTTCTGTTGGGACTAGCAAAGTTGGGTTTTGTTCAGCTACATCAGCAGGAATTGGACATTCCCTCCGAGACTTGGATCTCTTATAGGAAAAACGATTATATTCTAAGAGCCAGATCTTCAAACTGACTGGATCCCAATATAGTTGGCATTTGGCTTGTCAGTGTTGTCAATCAGCTCAAGCTACAGTGTCTCAAGTTATGACCAACGTTCCTACAGGTGACACCTTGGGTAGTTGTGCTGAGCATCAATGCCAGTTCTTGGATCCTGGGCAACTCTGCGCACATCTGGGTCCTGCAGTGGGACTGCTGAGATCATTGACTTGAACAGGAAGTGCAGCCAGAGGTAAGTTCTGCTGAACGAAAATGACAGCAGCAACAACATTAATCCATTGGTGGTTTTGCAGCAGGAAAAAGCAAGCCCATCCATACAAGACAATGTGCCTTGGTTTTTGCCAGTGCTGTAGATCTCTGTACTATTTGCTACACTATTCCAGAAGGTCTTTCAGCACTTAGGAGCAGCTTGTGATGGAGAAGAGCTGTAGTGTGGGGGCAGCAAGACAGGAAGTGTGTTGCTGTGGCCAAGAGCCGTAGGGAAATGCTGACCTTATATCCCTTCCCGGCTCTTGCCACCAGGTGTAGTGAGTTACCAAGTGGCCTCAGCTGTGCAGCTGTGCCTTGCCTCTCCAGAACAAACTTAGGAAGGCCCCAGTCCTGCGAAGTCCTACTGGTCACCGGGCCTAGCTCCTGCATGCACTCCTGACAGACAGGTTGTGGCTCATCCTTCTCTCCAAGCTCATTGGTGGCAGCACAGGCAGGGGAAATAGGGACAATCCGGAATCAAAGCTGAAGCCGGGATGGTTTCCGTAATTCTGGGACTGTCGTGGAAAACTGGGACGCTTGGAGGGGATGGCATCAACCTGCCGAATGGTAGACCTGGCCCTGTGACTGAAGCACAACACAAAATTGGATCAGAAGGGGAAGGAGAGAGAGCAATGAGTTAGGCTGGCTAACCCATTGTAGCAGCAGAACAGACAAACACAACAGTCACCACTGAATAAACGTCTTCCGAGATGCTCTCTATTTTTGCAATGGCCCAAACCTTTGATTGCTAATGTGGTTGTTCTTATTGTAACCTGTTTACTGAGAACAAACGGTAGTTTCGCCTTTGCTTCCCACAAACAAGGCACTTAAATTAATGTCATACACATACTAATTACCATCTGCTTGCAGCATCCATTGTAGTTAACAGAATGAGGATTATTATTATTTTGATTTTTTTTAATGAATCATTCAGCTGCAAAATATTAAGCCGAGCTCCATAGAGTCGTCTTCTTAAAAACTGATGTTCTGGAATTATTTTCCAAACTGGTTATTGTCTCAAAACTTTTTCTTAATCAAGCAACACTGGATAAAATCCAGGAGTTGCGGTAAAAGCTGGGCTTTGCCCCAAATGCAAGCGGGATCCTGGGAATTGCAGGTGCCAGGAAACCCTTCCTAATGTTCTTTAAGTACATAACGTTAATTAAAAGGCAATGATTTAATTCCTAAGTTTGGGTTTTGTTCTAGCCTGGTCTCCTGCACAATGACTGTGCAGAAATGCCAAGGATAATAAGAAGGCATAGTTAGAACTCAGCTAGCTCCCAAGATGTTGTTGTTGTTTTTTGCTTGATATATAAGGATATCTACCCTGCCTCTGTCTTCCTAATTTAACTGTTTTAATTGTTTTGCTATTTTAATGGGCTTGTTTCCTTGCACATTTTAATTGTGGGAGTTTAATTTAATACTTTGATGGAGTCGTTTTATTGTGAATTTTAATTGTCTGTTTATATATATATATATATTGCAATTGGTTTCATGCTTGTAAATGGCTTCAAAACCATTTTGGCAATCATCATCATATGTGTGCATGATACTCTGTAAGCACAAGAGGACAGCTCCTGTCCCTGAAGTCCTTGCAAATCTAAAATTGTGACACTGTGGAAATATTAGAGGAAGGGGAATCAGGACTGAGTGGTGGAGCAATATTTATTTGTATACTGCCCTTTATCCGTAGAACTCAGGGGGGTTCACAACATAAAAATACAAGATTAACCCCCCCCCCAAATCAATGCTGGATTTATGTATGAGCTAAACAATCTGTAGCTTGGTGCCCCAGTCTCTTGGGCCCCCCCAAAAAATTAAAGGAAAAAACCTGGATGTACATTTCCAAAATATAAGATAAAAAATAACAATTAAATAAAACCTACATACAGCGACAGGTTTTTGTGTTGTGTAGGCTCCTATGATGTCACTATTAATATACTTCTTCTTAATTGTATTCCAGTTCAACAATTACTTGGATAAAATACATATTTTGTTATGTGCAAATGGCTTTAGATACCTATTAGGTCCATAAATTACCATATAGCATATATGCAACACAAAAAACAGTGACAATTTGTTGTTGACAAAGGACTGCTGGACATATAAAGGGCCCCATTACCTTCAGTAGCTTAGGACCCCATCAAACCTAAAACCAGCCCTGCACAAAATACATAATAAAAACAAGACCAAACCAAACCAAACCAATAACCACCTGCCCCCCAGCCCCTCCCACAAACTCATTTAAAAGGATATAGGATGTTAATCAGTAAAAGGGTTGGTTGAAGACGGTTTCGCTTGGTGCCTGAAGGTGTATAGTGAAGGCATCAGCTGAACATTCCTGGGGAGAGCATTCCTCAGACGGGGAGCCACCACAGAAAAGGGCTATTCTTATGTTGTCACCCTCCAGATCTCTTGTGGGGGAGGCCCACAAAGAAAGGCCACAAATGATGATCTCAGGGTCTGAGTGGGTTCATATGCAGAGAGGAGGTCCTTGAGGTATTGCAGTCCTGAGCCATTTAAGGCTTTTATGGTCAAGACTAGTGCTTTGAATTGGGCCTGTGAACTAATTGGCAGCCAGTGCAATCAGGCCAAGATGGGTGTAATATGCTCAAACCGTATTTTGATATGTTGAGAGTTACCTTCAGCAGAAATTTGCAAAGAAGTGGCATACAAATGGTATCTTTTTGAAGATAAAGTGGCATATACATTTCTTAATATTAATTGCTTTCATATCTTACCTTTAAAAGGAATGCGGGTGGTGCTGTGGTCTAAACCACTGAGCCTCTTGGGCTCGCCGATCAGAAGGTTGGCGGTTCGAATCCCCGCGATGGGGTGAGCTCTCGTTGCTCGGTCCCAGCTCCTGCCAACCTAGCAGTTTGAAAGCACGCCGGTGCAAGTAGATAAATAGGTACCAGTCTGGCGGGAAGGTAAACAACATTTCTGTGTGCTGCTCTGGTTTCGGTGTTCTGTTGTGCCAGAAGCAGCTTAGTCATGCAGGCCACATGACCCGGAAAAACTGTCTGCAGACAAACGCCGGCTCCCTTGGCCTGTAAAGCGAGTGCCGCAACCCCAGAGTCGTCTGCAACTGGACTTAACTGTCAGGGGTCCTTTACCTTTACCAATTTATCTTACCTTTGCCCCATTATATTTTGTTGGAAGCCTCCCACAGTGGCTGGCGTAACCCAGTCATATGGGTGGGATATTATTGTTTATTATTATTATTATTATTATTAATCTCAAAGCAAGTCTTACCCTATAGTTTCCAATCACCTTGTTTGCAATCACCTCCTTATCACTCAGGGCTGGGGTGGGGGTGGGGAAAAGACCCAATTAGCCTTAATAGCACAACCTGAATTTGCCAGTTTGCGATTGAATCCCACCCAGAAACTGTGACAGTCTGGCTGTACTCTTAGATCCATGACACAACTCAAACAGCTCCCGTTTTCCTGCCAAGGGGCTGTTTTGCTGCCCCCTTCAAATTATTTGTTTTTCTTAGCACCATCTCCCCCCACCCCGCCCATCACTAATAAAGCTTGAAAGGTCCTCCGAGAGGTGCAGACATCAGACAAATATCAGTGCACTGTTTTTTGCTGACAAAGCTCTGAGCAGCCCAAATTGGCCTCACTTCCTTCTTCAAGGTGACTGCATGCCACAGCTTCGTTAGATGACAACGACTTCTTAGCGTAGTGCTCTGAGCAGCCGTCTGGGCACCTCAGTGTTGGAAAAAGATAACAGGCTTACAAAACTGGAGTCCAGACTCCACCCCCTGACTTTGTTTCCCAAGTTACCTCCTTGTCAGAGCAAAACGAATTAAAGCACTCCTGTCAAACTAATTGCCATCCATCGTGAATCTGAAATCTGTTTGTTCTCACTTCAGATGTGCAGTTGCAACAATCCAAACAGGAATAGATGTTCACCCAGGCGGGCTGACAGGTTGTCAAAGACACATGATAAATACAGTCTTTTTTGATTTCAGAGTAATCCTGGGATTCCACAGATGTTTATTAGAAGATGACTCATGGAATCAGAGATGGAAGGGACCTTGGAGATAATCTAATCTTGGGATGCTGTTTAGTCGTTTAGTCATGTCCGACTCTTCGTGACCCCATGGACCAGAGCACGCCAGGTACTCCTGTCTTCCACTGCCTCCAGCAGTTTGGTCAAACTCATGCTGGTAACCTCGAAAACACTATCCAACCATCTCGTCCTCTGTCGCCCCCTTCTCCTTGTGCCCTCCATCTTTCCCAACATCAGGGTCTTTTCCAGGGAGTCTTCTCTTCTCATGAAGTGGCCAAAGTATTAGAGCCTAAGCTTCAGGATCTGTCCTTCCAGTGAGCACTCAGGGCTGATTTCCTTCAGAATGGATAGGTTTGATCTTCTTGCAGTCCATGGGACTCTCAAGAGTCTCCTCCAGCACCATAATTCAAAAGCATCAATTCTTCGGTGATCAGCCTTATTTAAGGTCCAAATCTTGGGATAGCCACGATCATACCCTCCAGATGTGGCCAGACTCCAACTTCCGTCAGCCAGCCCTAATTGGCATGGACATTGAAGAGGACTGGAGAAGAGCATAGCTGTCAGGTCACCATAAGGGCTGCTCAGAAGTGTTCAGATCTTCCTTTGATTTGCATATTTACATTTGCCCTACAACATATGGAAGTGGCTTGTCGAAGCATCTCTACACAACTTACATCATTACATGGGAAAATGCTGCTCATTTATTTATAAATGTATAGCCCACTTTTACCACCCTAGTTCGGCTCTTGTTGTTGTCAGCGCAGCAATAAAAACAGAGGAATAGCAACCATTGTTTTAGTACATATTATAATAAAACTGCCAGATAAGCAAGCTGAGCACTACAGAAAGACTATCCTCTAAAGGTTTATAATATGCCTTACAAATCTTACATCAATTTTTATAGATGTGGTCTAATCTTTGATCCGCTTTTTAAAAACACACAACTCCTAGCCCATTGTCTGAGATGGAGGTGATAAGCATGCATCTAATTCTTCCTTTGTGGGTGCTACTTTGTTTGCTAACATTTATATTCATAATAGCATAGAAATTGTAGAGTTGGAAGGGACCCCATACCTCTTCTTGAGAGAAAGTTGGTGCTTGAAAAACCCCACAGAAAACTGGGCTGCTGTCAGCAGCACGACAATGTCCACTTGCTCACAGCATGGTGACCATGATAGATAGCTCTGTGTGACTCTGGGATGCGTGGCCGCCATGCGTGCCAGTTGGAATTAACTGTTGGGCTCCTCCGAAAGATTGATTTCTGTCCTGCTGTTAGTACGGAGAAAGCAGCGAGACAAGGCAAAAAGCAATCAAACTCCTTCCTCTTGCGTTTTTCTCTGGCTTCACTGACCATTAAAATAGTCAGGGGAGTAGGGAGACAAGATGTTCACCCAAGAGGCTTAAAGCGGCTCTTGCATTTGTTTGCTTTGTAAAAGGAAAATACAGACCTGGTGCAGGGCAGAACTCTAATTCGCATGACAAATGCCTCTCCTCTCCCCTTTTTCCTCTAGGGAAAGGGCTTCAGTGCACGTGATTTACATGTAGAAAGTAATTTTGTTCCTCGGATGCCAGAATAATGTGGCTGGTCCTGGATGTTACATGCCTTGACTTATGAGGTGGTAGGTAGGATTGCAATTTGATAGGTAAGGGTAAAGGGACCCCTGACCATTAGGTCCAGTCGTGGCCGACTCTGGGGTTGCGGTGCTCATCTCGCTTTATTGGCCGAGGGAGCTAGCGTACAGCTTCCGGGTCATGTGGCCAGCATGACTAAGTTGCTTCTGGCGAACCAGAGGAGCGCACAGAAACGCCATTTACCTTCCTTCCCGGAGTGGTTCCTATTTATCTACTTGCACTTTGATGTGCTTTCGAACTGCTAGGTTGGCAGGAGCAGGGGCCGAGCAATGGGAGTTCACCCCACCGCAGGGATTTGAACCACCGATGGCCAAAGTACTGGAGCCTCAGCTTCACAATCTGTCCTTCCAGTGAGCACTCAGGGCTGATTTCCTTCAGAATGGAGAGGTTTGATCTTCTTGCAGTCCATGGGACTCTCAAGAGTCTCCTCCAGCACCATAATACAAAAGCATCAATTCTTCAGCGATCAGCCTTCTTTATGGTCCAGCTCTCACTTCCATACATCACTACTGGGAAAACCATAGCTTTAACTATACGGACCTTTGTCGGCAAGGTGAGGTCTCTGCTATTTAAGATGCTGTCTAGGTATGTCATTGCTTTTCTCCCAAGAAGCAGGCGTCTTTTAATTTTGTGGCTGCTGTCACCATCTGCAGTGATCATGGAGCCCAAGAAAGTAAAATCTCTCACTGCCTCCATTTCTTCCTCTTCTATTTGCCAGGAGGTGATGGGACCAGTGGCCATGATATTCGTTTTTTTTTTTTAATGTTGAGCTTCAAACCAACAAACCTTCTTTGTTGCTTAGTGGTATCATATTAAAAAAATTTTTTTTTTAGAGTTTTACTCACTTTACACCTGTGTTTATCATCTTACGCCCCCGTCCAATGTTTGGGCGCATTTTGCAGAGAAGTAAATGGAAACAACAGCCAACAATCTGGATGAAATTAAGAAGTGTTCAAGTAACGAAAATGGTTAAGGGATGAGTTTTCAGCTTTACCTTATGTTCACATAGAGGACATTTCCTCTCTCCCTGCTGCTCTGAGCCACTAGGCGTGAAGCAAGCTATATGGGATTAATTTCAGGGGAGCACAAATCTTTTATTTCTACACTGCCTCCTGATAAGGGGCAGCATGTATTGCTGGAAAGGCAGGATGTAAGCTTAAGCAGCAAATAAATCAGGTAAGTATTGATAGCTTGTGGAGCTGCTTCAGAAGTTGCCACTTGGTTTACACGAATATAGGAAACTGTATTAAACCAAGTCAGATCATTGGCCCAACTTGTTCAATATTCTCTTTCCTCATTGGTATAAGGATGTAAGAAGAGTCTGCTGGGCCAGGCCAGTGTCCCAGTGTTTACAGTAGCCAACCAGATGCCTATAAGAAGCCAGCAAGAAGGACCAATGGTCTCCCCAGGCTTTCAAACAGGGATATCTCCCAACCTGAACTTGAGATGCTGGTGGCCGAACCCGAGAGCTTCTGCATACAAAACAAAAGCTCTGCCACTGAAGAGCATCCCTTCCTCAGAATGAGGAATGAAAACCAAGAAAAATAAGGTTTCTGGAAGCTTATCTACATGTAGAAATTATTTAAATGGACAGGCAAGCAAATGTCAGTGTACTGGAAGAAGCAAAGATCACCGGTGTCAAAGCAATGACTCTTTAACATCAACTTTGTTGGATTGGCCATATTGTTTGGATGCCTGATTAGCGTCTTCCAATGCAACTACTCTGCTCCCAACTTAAGAATGGAAAGCGAAATACTGGCAGACAACAAAAGAGGTTTAAAGACACTCTCAAAGCAAACCTAAAAAAAAAGTATAAACACCAAAAAATGGGAAACACTGGCCTGCAAGCGCTCCAATTGGAGAATAAAGGTAAAGGTAAAGGAACCCCTGACCACTAGGTCCAGTCGTGACCGACTCTGGGGTTGCGGCGCTCATCTCGCTTTATTGGCTGAGGAAGCCAGCGTACAGCTTCCAGGTCATGTGGCCAGCATGACTAAGCCACTTCTGGAGCAGCACACGGAAACGCCGTTTACCTTCCCGCCGGAGCGGTACCTATTTATCTACTAGCACTTTGAGGTGCTTTCGAACTGCTAGGTTGGCAGGAGCAGGGACCGAGCAACAGGAGCTCACCCCGTTGTGGGGATTCGAACCGTCGACCTTCTGATCGGCAAGTCCTAGGCTCTGTGGTTTAACCCACAGTGCCACCCGCGTCCCTAGTCTCTACTAAACGCACCGTGGATGTTGAAGCAGCATGAATTCAGAACGAAAGGGAGAAACAAACTAAGAGTAAGGCACATTTGGCAAATCTTCATCGTGATCAACTCCTCCTAGGAAACCTATGTCCTCATAGTTGAAGGATGTGTGGATACAGAATTGGCCTCCACTGTCATTTACAGACACACTGCTAAGACTGCATTCATGGAAGACAATTTCACTCAGCCACGAGTGATCACCAAAAGAGAGAGAGAGAGAGAGAGATGTCAAAATAAGAACCAACAATTGAAGGGCCTGGAGGTTCACATCTGGCTCCTGGGTTCTGAGTTTCCCTCTCCCTGGTTTGAAGTAAAATAATTATCATGTCCAAAGCCAAACTACACATGTAATGGAACCATGTAGTTAGCTAACACCTTCCATAAATAAATCTTGTTGCAGTTTTACAAAGTCCAGTGCCCTGTGGGGAGGGGAAAACCAAGGATATTGGTGAAAAAGGAGTTGGCTACAAAGGCTTGCAGATGTTTTTATTGACTGTTGATTTATTTTAAGTGCTTTTTTCTTGAAGACTATTAAGGTTTACGGGAGCAGCTTAAGCAATGAGGAATTTGTATCACTTAGGGTGGAACACAAACAAAAACCACTTGTGGGGCATAGGCAAGGGAAATAAACCCATGTGGGTCTTCACACTGTGGCAACTCTGAGGCACTGAGGTGGCTGGAGCCCATTAGGCCTAGTAGGGCAGAAGGAAGGAGCCCATAATCTCGGCGGCCATTTTGGGTGCTGCTTTCTTGTGCTGCGCTCTTGCTCCCACCCAAAAGAGCTTTTTCAGGGGCACATGAGATCTCACCCCCAAATAAACTCTTTTTCAGGGCAACAGTGAGGTGCGAGTCAAGTGACTCGCATGGGACTGTGTCCCAGAAAACACGTGTCTCAGTTATGCACTGGGAAAAGTTGGAAGGTTTGGGAGCGAGAGTAGGTGGAGCCAAAGCCGATGACAGGCAGAGCCAACTAATTCTAGTTTTGTGCTCCCCCTACTAAGGCATAAGGAGGAGAATGCTGACAGGAAGTACCATCCCTTGGACTAGCAGTTGGCATGAGGGCAGATCAAGATCCGTGGGGCAGCACCCCTAATGGACTAGCCTCCACCTGTCAGAGTTTGGGAAAGTTGCTCTCTCAATATATAAAGTTTATTTCTACAATTCATTACCCATCATTCTGTCAGGGATACATAAACATTTAGCCAGGCTTCTGTTTTGGATTCCCACCTCTTGGGCGTGGACCAGGCAGGCAGTTGACATCTGCCTTTGTTATCAAATATCACAAATAAATTGTATCCTAATGGGCTGGAATGTTTAAAACCTAAGGGGAAAACTGTAAAGCGGCTTGAGAAAACTACTGGGGAGAGACCTGCAAGGAGCAGCCAGAAAAAGGACTCTTTATCAGCAATACATGGCAAATGTCCACAAGGCATGGCAAGTGAGGGCTGTGAAAGGAAGAAAGGGGTGGAAGAGTTGTCTCTGGGATAAGGAATAAATGGAAATGGTTCTTCTGCAAAGTCACTTCATTACGTATTATGAACAAGTGGAACCCCAGGAAGAAGAGCTAATGCAGTTTTCAGGAGGTATCTTGAGAGTGCCCTGTAACATCCATTAATATTAGGTCTTCTGTACAAGACACCCTGACTAGGACTAGAAACAATTTATCCCTCCAAATTCTTCCCAAAATTCCTCTGGGACTTTTGGTGTTGAATGTTAATGGGAGCAATTTACTTTTTAAAAAAACATTTTCTAAGCTGCTTCACATTTTAAAAATTCCAAGTGGTATGCAAAAATACAACAATAAAACTATCATAACACAGGAGACACAACACAAAGAACAGTATAACAGGAATACACACACACACACACACACACACACACACACAGAGAGAGAGAGAGAGAGAGAGAGAGAGAGAGAGAGAGAGAGAACAGAAAATCAATAACAACATGGTTCAATCTTACAGGTCAGGGAAGTCTGGACAAAAGGTTTTGTCTTTTTACAAGACCTCTGAAGCAGCTGATATCCTTCGTGTACGGCCGTGATGGATCTCTGACTTCCTTGACTGACAGGTTTTGTGCAGCTAAAAGAGAAGTGTCTCCTGACTGAGCATAGTCTTTGTCTGCCAGACATTTGGGGGACTCAGAAGCCACAGGATGTATATCTGACAAATGTTAGTGGCTTTCTTTTGTAGCTTGACTATCCCCCCGACTCAGATTCTAATTGAAGTCAAGGAAGAATTCAGGAGCATGTAAAACTTGCCTGTCGAATTACGAGCCCCTGAAGCATGTCTCTGAGTCTGACCTGGGAGAACTCCGACAATATCTCTATAAAAGCAAGTTGGAATTTGAAGTTTATCTGTCTCTATAGCTACTATCTATGGCCTGCTTCAAAGGGTGAGGATGGGTCCCTGGCCAAATTTCCCCAGAATTTTCCATGGTAACAAATTGGCTGCAAGCTGGTGTTCCTGTATAACAAAATTGTCCGCTAACCAACATGAACATTGCCTGATGAAGTTTGCCAAGAACATGGACCAGATGGTTCATAATGATATATGTTTCCATGTCAACAATGTGGACAGAAATTTAAACTGTTACTTTTCTCTACACACAAATAATTGCTCTTAAAACAAAGGGTTCTTGACCTTACTTTCTGAATGGATCTTCATATATAGCTCTGAGACGAATGCCTGGAATTATTTTTTTTTTAAAAAAAGGCTAATCCCTTAAATTGGGCCAATTCATATTTTTCACTTTTAGTTAGCTAAATCATTGTTGTGTTGGTTTAAGCACCACAAAAATAAATAGGTAAAGGCTAACTCCATGCAGGTCTTAATTTAATAAATAATATAAAATACTTTGCCGTTCTAAATGTGTTTGTGAGAGTGGGGTTTATGGTTTGTTTTTGTTTGTATTATGTATTTTGTGTTCTCATTTTGCCTTTCATGGAGACTCAATGTGAATTTATGACCTGTACCTCCTGAAAATTATTTGTTCATGATAAATACTTACACAGTGAACCTCATTGATAATATTAGGTGGTTTCTCTGATAAGTAACTAGCAATGTTTTGTAATATTAAAAAATCCTCACCGCTTTGAACACATTCAGGTTTTTAGACTTCTCACAACTGGTTTAAAAAACAGCAACCCAACAGAAGATCCAATAGTGTATTAACATTTTGTTACTCACTTTCATACCAACAATATTTACTACACAGTTCCGAACAGATGATCTGAATTCATTTCAGATTCAGTAGTTGTTTTGGCCTGACATTTATGTGATGAAAATGATCCAGCTGTGACAATCAGTCACTAGGTAGTCAACACATTGCATAATGTGATGCAGTATGTTACACCATAATTTAGTAATCTGATACAATATGTAGTATTAATAATGTGTGTGAAGGCCTAATGCAAAGCCTCGTCCAACCATCATCTTGCTTTGTTTCCGGCTTACTGTTGTAGCCCAGTCCATGTCCCATTGCGAAGAAAGCAGAGGCTACGAGTCTCTGAGGAAAACCTACCTGAGAGCAGAAGCCACATACAAAGTAGAGAGTCGAAAGGTCAGGGAATCCAGATGATCACAGAGCCAATGGTCTAGTCCAGAGATCAGGGAATCCAGTTGAACACAGAGCCAAGGGTTGAGATGAAGAGCAGCAAAGTAGGGCCAGGAACCACAGGCACTGTTTCCAGTATCTATCTGCTGCTAAGAGCTTTGTTTAAGAAGCCTGGAGCCAGCTGGTTCTCATCAGTGACAGCTGGTTCCCATTGTTGCCTTCTGCTCTGTGACCTTGAAGGCTGATCAGGTGCAGGTGGAGTCACTTCACCTTCACTTCAGGCCGCTGTTCAGCAGGTGAAGCTGACTCCTGGCTCATGACACTACCATCTTGGGAGCTCGTTGATAAAATTTTACATTTGCTCAAGCAAATCAAATTGATGCATATAAACAAGGAGAGGGTGTCCATGTGGTAATGACATGATGATGATCCCAATCTAATTAATTGTGGCGCTTAAATCTCTATCTGCCACGAGCAAGATCAGATCATGTTTGATTTAATAACATTAGGTAACTTGGTTACAGTTACAAGCCTATTCAGGGTGTTGATTAAGCACATGAGTGTAATGAAATCAAGGAAGCTGCATGAAATCGGGAGCACGGAGGGCGATGCAATAAAAATGTCTTTATTGTAATTGTATTCGTTTTGTATTCAAATTGATGCTTTTGAATTATGGTGCTGGAGGAGACTCTTGAGAGTCCCATGGACTGCAAGAAGATCAAACCTCTCCATTCTTAAGGAAATCAGCCCTGGGTGCTCACTGGAAGGACAGATCCTGAAGCTGAGGCTCCAATACTTGGGCCACCTCATGAGAAGAGAAGACTCCCTGGAAAAGACCCTGATGCTGGGAAAGATGGAGGGCACAAGGAGAAGGGGACGACAGAGGACGAGATGGTTGGACAGTGTTCTCGAAGCTACAAACATGAGTCTGACCAAACTGCGGGAGGCAGTGGAAGACAGGAGTGCCTGGCGTGCTCTGTTCCATGGGGTCACGAAGAGTCGGAC
Organism: Podarcis gaigeae; assembly: GCF_964106915.1. Classification (NCBI taxonomy): domain Eukaryota; kingdom Metazoa; phylum Chordata; class Lepidosauria; order Squamata; family Lacertidae; genus Podarcis; species Podarcis gaigeae. The sequence continues at coordinate 91,385,645 of NC_139677.1, forward strand.
ACGACTAAACGACTAAACAACAACAACAACATTCGTTGTTAAGTTTATGCTGTAAGCCACCCTGGTAGGGTTTCCCTGAAGGACAGTTTATAAATGTTTAAAAGAAAAGAATGAATATTGGGCAGAGATGCTAATCTCTGCTGTTCCCAGCACCACCTTTCTCCTTCCACCAGTGAAACTGGAGAGCTGTCCAATGTACCAGAGAGCAAGGTTCCAGAAGAGCAGGGGAGCTGTCCAACTGCATTCACAGGAAGCTGAGCTAGGTGATGTGTTGTATCAGCAATGGCTAGGCACCAGATGAGAAGCTTTATAGCTGATCATGGCTGTCCCTTTCTGTTTTTTTTTAAAAATAATTTTTATTCATTTTTCAAACACATAATAAAAGCAAACAAAACACAAGACAAAAACATACAAAACATTTAAACATGTATAATTTCATAATCTTATATTCATAGACCTTCTTTCCTCCGACTTCCCCATACCTCCCTTTCGCTGCATCCTTATTTTGGAATTCTTTAGCAACCCTTTAGTCAGTTTATCTATTAGTTCCCTTTCATTACGTTTCCATAAACTTGTTAGTTACAGCTGTAATTCTCTACTTCCTACCCCTTGACATCTTAACATTCCTCAATTTTACAACAATTTTTAAGATATATTTTGAATTTCTTCCAGTCCTCTTCCACTGTTTCTTTCCCCTGGTCGCGGATTCTGCCGGTCATCTCTGCCAGTCCCATAAAGTCCATCACCTTTGTCTGCCATTCTTCCAGAGTAGGTAGTTCTTGCATCTTCCAATACTTTGCCAGAAGAATTCTTGCTGCTGTGGTAGCGTACATAAAAAAGGTCCTATCCTTCTTTGGCACCAATTGGCCAACCATGCCCAGGAGAAAAGCCTCAGGTTTCTTAGGAAAGGTCCACTTAAGGACTTTCTTAATTTCATTATAGATCATTTCCCAAAAGGCTTTAACCCTCGGGCAGGTCCACCAAAGGTGATAAAAAGTACCTTCAGTCTCATTGCATTTCCAACATTTGTTCTTGGGCAAATGATAAATTTTTGCAAGCTTGACTGGGGTCATGTACCACCTGTAGATCATTTTCATTATGTTTTCTTTTAAGGCATTACATGCCGTAAATTTAACACCAGTGGTCCATAACTGTTCCCAGTCAGCGAACATAATGTCATGACCGATGTCTTGTGCCCATTTAATCATAGCTGATTTCACCATTTCATCCTGTGTATTCCATTTCAACAGCAAGTTATACATTCTTGACAAATTTTTTGTATTGGGTTCTAACAATTCTGTTTCTAATTTTGACCTCTCCTTCTGAAATCCTATTTTCCTGTCCTGCTTAAATGTCTCATTTATCTGATGGTAATGCAACCAATCTCGAACTTTGAACTTTAATTTCTCATAACTCTGAAGTTTAACCTTTTCACCATCTTGTTCTAGAATTTCACAATATTTTGGCCATTTAGAGTCCATATTAAGTTTTTTCACCGCCTTAGCTTCCATTGGTGACAACCACCTGGGAGTTTTACTTTCCAACAAATCTTTGTATCGAGTCCAAACATTGTATAATGCTTTCCTAACAATATGGTTTTTAAATCTTTTATGCACCTTTGCCTTGTCATACCATAAATATGCATGCCAACCAAAGTTATTGTTATACCCTTCCAAATCCAAAATGTCTGTGTCTTCAATGGCTGTCCCTTTCTGGAGGACCAATGTGGTCCTGATGCAGGGCACATGCTGAGCCCAGTTTCAGTGGAGAGGGGAATGTAGCTTCTGATCTGGGCTTCTGCCGAGGCCCATAATCCATCTCTGCCCTCCAAAACCTTGGAAGTGATTTTTAGTGGATGTTTTATTTTAAGCATTTATTAAAAATAAACCACCCAATTTACCACACCTGGGTCTCAAAGGAACTTACAAAAAATAAAATTAATTATTATAATAATAAATTTTATTTATACCCCACCCTCCCCAGCCAAGACCAGGCTCAGGGCAGCTAACAACCAATAATAAAAACGATTGAAATACAACTTGAAAAATAAGAATAAAATACAACATTAAAACATTAAAATGCAGCCCCATCACAGGAGAAGAAAGGGGGAAAAAAGAAAGAGGGGAGGGAGTCAAACTGATTCTAAGCCAAAGGCCAGGTGGAACAACTCTGTCTTACAGGCCCTGAGGAAAGAAATCAGATCCCACAGGGCCCTGGTCTGAAGAGACAGAGCATTCCACCAGGCCGGAGCCAGTGTTGAAAAGTCCCTGGCTCTGCTTGAGGCTAATCTGACTTCCTTAGGGGCCGGGACCTCTAGGGTGTTGCTATTTATGGACCTTAAGGTCCTCCATGGGGCATACCGGGAGAGGCGGTCCCGTAGGTACGAGGGTCCTAGGCAATGAAGGGCTTTAAAGGTCAAAACCAGCACCTTAAATCTAAATATGGGACAGAATTCAACTAATGAGTCACATCAAATGAAGCCTTGCTCAAGGGCTTCTACTTGAGCAAAGGAGCTTTCCTCCATCCTTCCCCATGTGCCCTCTAACCCCAAGATTGATTTCTGGTTTAGGAAGATGGGGTATGATGTGAATTTCTCTTTGAACCTTAACTTCAATCCAAATTATTTGCTCTGGATTAATAAAGCCCAAACCTAATAGGCCACTTAAGACTAGTTTGGTAGGGAGGAGAAGGTAAATATTCTACATGTACAAATGTGAATCCATCGGGAGCCTTGGTCAGCAATTTCGGTAACTTACTGGAGAAGGAAGAGAGTCATGGAAGGACAATATGGAGCCTTTATCTGCAGGGTTGCAGCTTAGTATGCAGGGCCACAACTGAATAGGTCCCAGGTTCATGACCTGGCAAGTCCAGATAGAATGGAGAAAATCCTGAGAGAACCAATTCCAGTCAATAGATGGCCCACTGGTATGTGGCATCTTTCTAATACAGTGGTACCTCGGGTTACATACACTTCAGGCTACATATGCTTCAGGTTACAGACTCCGCTAACCCAGAAATATTACCTTGGGTTAAGAACTTTGCTTCAGGATGAGAACAGAAATCGTGCTCCAGCGGCGCGGCGAGAGCAGGAGGCCCCATTAGCTAAAGTGGTACCTCAGGTTAAGAACAGTTTCAGGTTAAGTACGGACTTCTGGAATGAATTTAGTACTTAACCTGAGGTACCACTGTGGTTGGTTGTTTTTGGACATATCAAGGTAATAACACCAAACCAATAATGAATGAGATTAGGAGGGATTGATAACACCTGTCCTGAGTTGATTTTTATATATAGCACTAATAAGCTGGCAAATATATAGTTCTGTCTCTCCCTTTAAAAGTGTGGCAATTTACTTACAGCACATCCATCGGCTTACACACCTCAGCTTGTGAAAAGTGATGTTTTTGTTTATTTGCAGTGATAGAACTTGACAGGTAGTTAATCTTCTCCACTCTGGCCTGGATCTGGCCTGTCACCAAGACTCACAATAAATCCCAAGCCATTACCACAATCCTTATGGCCAGATCCTGTGCATGTATACTCAGAAGCACGCTCGCTGTGAGTTACGTGCAGGTAAATGTTGTTGCATCTGCTGCCTACTGAAGAGCTTCTAGGCAACTCATGGTTAAAAATGAAATGCACAATATCACCATACATTATTTTTTAATTAAAAAGAAGAAGAAAAACATGTAAAATTCGGCATTGCAATCAAACACATCAGCCACAAATCCCTTCTTCAAGCACTAATCGGGATAAAACACAGAGCCCCCTGTGTAACTATGAGCAGCTCCAATAAGCAATTTTTAGCCACTGGCTGAGGGGAAAAAAGGAAGTTAATTCCAAAATATTGACAAGTTGCAAGAGCTGTTGAAAAGGCTGTTGGAGGGGAGTCTTTGCCTGGCACTGAAAAGATTATAAAGTGTGTGTACGAAGTGAGCTTTCCCCAGGGAAGCTTTTCACAGGCTGAGAAGCTCTTCTTTCCAGATTTCCACAATCCAAGAAGGCCTTACCCAGCCTGTTCCAGTGTGCCTTTTCATAGGTAGGTACCAAATGCATTTGGGTTCAGCTCAATCCAGGAATCCCCTTTGCAATATTCTACACATGCTATTTTTTTTTTAAAATCATCTTTATTTGACTCCCCCCCCCCACTCATAAGAATGTCTCAGAGTGTCCTGCAATGTAAACACATTAAAACCAAGAATAAGAGCATGGGTGGGCAAACTAAGGCCCGGGAGCTGGATCCATCCCAATTGCCTTCTAAATCCAGCCCGCGGACGGTCCGGGAATCAGTGTGTTTTTACATGAGGAGAATGTGTCCTTTTATTTAAAATGCACCTCTGGGTTATTTGTGGGGCATAGGAATTCGCTCATTCCCTCCTGCTAAATATAGTCCGGCCCCCCACAAGGTCTGAGGGACAGTGGACCGGCCTCCTGCTGAAAAAGATTGCTGACCCCTGAATAAGAGCAAGAAGAAAGAGGAACCTATAATGCTCATCCATAGATATATAGTGGTACCTCGGGTTAAGTACTTAATTCGTTCCGGAGGTCCGTTCTTTAGCTGAAGCTGTTCTTAACCTGAAGCACCACTTTAGCTAATGGGGCCTCCTGCTGTCGTTGCGCCGCCGGAGCACGATTTCTGAAGCAAAGTTCTTAACCCGAGGTAATATTTCTGGGTAAGCGGAGTCTGTAACCTGAAGCCTATGTAACCTGAAGCGTATGTAACCCGAGGTACCACTGTATGAAAAAGTGAAGATCCTACTCACGCCCTACCAGAAAGATGAGCACAAAAGAGATAGAAGATACAGTAGAAGATAGAACCATAGAATTGGAAGGGACCGCAAAGATCATCTAGTCCAACCCCCTGCAATGCAGGAATCTTACCCAGCATGAGGCTCAAACCCATGACCCTGAGATTAAAAGTCTCATGCTCTACTGACTGAGCTATCCTCTGCCACAAACAGACCTACAGACTCTCCAAATTAAGGGTCAAAAGCCTGGGTGATTAAAAATGCTTGTGCCTGGTGCCTCGAAACAAGCAATGATGGCATGTGGTGGGCCTCCCTGGGGAGAGCATTCCACAAATAGGGGGCCACCAGTGAGAAGGCCTCTTCTTGCATCACCACCTCCCAAACGTCCTTAGGAGGAGGCACATTGTTCTGTTCCTGCCTCTCCCAAACTGATGCCATCCTGCTGTACTGGTTTGGGCTGATGGGAATTGTAGTGCAAAGCACTGTCAGAACCTCAGGTTGAGGAAGGTTGCTCAATCTCTTCCTTCCCACCATCTTTTTTGCATAGCACTGTTTCCAGCATATTCCCATTGCGTTGTCTTGAGTTTGTTCTCTCCACGTTTTGTAACAAAAAGCCATTTCCAGCTACATTCACTCAGGAGGATGGCTTGAAATTACGGCCTCAGCTTGGAGGCAGTTCCATTTGGGGGCAGAACAATAGCCAGAGGACAGGCAAGCAGTTGGCCCAAATCATCCTTTTCTTTACAGAATTGATTGGGGTCACCTCAAAGTGCCCATTTTCGACTTGGACTCGAATCAGAAAAGCCATTTCGAAATGAAAGGGCTGTACAAGATGCAGCCGTGAAGGTCACATTCTGACGAGGTTCATATATCCTGAGTCACAAAAGGGATGCAGCAATGGCATCGTCAAAGGCCTTCCCTTTGTCCTGCAGACTGTGCTGTTAAGTTGCACCTCTGTATCAAGGAAACTGCCACCTCTTCTTTCAGAAGGATAATGAAACAACGCCATCCATTGAGTTCTGGTTTAGGAGTTATGCCGAATGTGTGTGTGTGTGTGTGTGTGTGTGTGTGTGTGTATGTGTGTGTGTGAAACTCATCCATCTTATCCCTGGCTAATGGTGTGTTTCAACCGGGTTGTTGATTCCTGTATGTAGACTGTTGTTGTTGTTTAGTCATTTAGTCGTGTCCAACTCTTTGTGACCCCATGGACCAGAGCATGCCAGGCACTCCTGTCTTCCACTGCCTCCTGCAGTTTGGTCAAACTCTCTCTCTCTCTCTATATATATATATATATTTGCTTTCGTAGATTTTCACGGGTACAGGAATGCAGGTTTTGGTGTCCTCGGGTGTCTTCCCGTGTAAAAGTTGGGGTGTCTAGGCGACGTTTCGACGAGGTCTCACTCGTCATCTTCAGGCTGGTGCTTTCGGCTTCTTGTTACTGGAACAGAGCGGGATCTCAATGTTTGAGTTCCTATAAATACTGTAGAGGGGGTGTGGTGTCTAGCCCCCAATGTTCTGGGCAGAGAGGAAGTTCCCAGGCTAGTGTGCCTTTTCTTCTTTTGTTCCTTAATTACTTGAGAGATACCTTGAGTGATTTCTTGAGTGATATCCTGAGTACCACTTAGGTGGGTCATTAGGTGTGGATTAGTTGCTAAAGTCTTTGTGTCTTGACCTCTTGAACTTTGTGAAGAGTTTTCCTGAGAAGATGGCTGTATTGCACTTAGTTGTGCTTTGGCTTGGCTTCGTGTATAGGGGCGAGCTGTGGTTTTGTGGCTTGTGTCAGCCAGATCTGTGTAGGGATTGCAGGGGGGTGCAGCATCCGGAGGTGCCACCATGGATTGGCTACTGGATGGTGTCAGTAATTCATCTGTGGAGAGGGTCTGGGTTTGGGTCTGGTGTGGTTGATTGGTGTTGGCGTTCTGTGTGCCTCTGGATCTGGTGTCAGTTTTTGTGGGGAGGGCTAATTTCCAGATGTCTGGCAAGCGGGATGTGTCGTCACGCTTGTTCATGTTGTGAGGGTGTTTCTCTAAACCAAGGGATCTATGAAATACCCTGCAAAGTCTGCCCAGCCACGTACATTGGACAAACAAACAGACGAATAAATGCACGTATCGCAGAACACAAGAATGCCGTCAAAAAAGAAGAAAAAACTTCCTCTCTTTTCCAACACATGAAAGAAACAGGACACGAAATTAATTTTGCAGATTCCAAATTGCTCTTTAACACGGAACATCACCACAAGAGAATAATCATGGAAGCCATCGAGATAGAGAAACACCCTCACAACATGAACAAGCGTGACGACACATCCCGCTTGCCAGACATCTGGAAATTAGCCCTCCCCACAAAAACTGACACCAGATCCAGAGGCATATATATATATATATATGCTTGCTTTCGTAGATTTTCACGGGTACAGGAATGCAGGTTTTGGTGTCCTCGGGTGTCTTCCCGTGTAAAAGTTGGGGTGTCTAGGCGACGTTTCGACGAGGTCTCACTCGTCATCTTCAGGCTGGTGCTTTCGGCTTCTTGTTACTGGAACAGAGCGGGATCTCAATGTTTGAGTTCCTATAAATACTGTAGAGGGGGTGTGGTGTCTAGCCTCCAATGTTCTGGGCAGAGAGGAAGTTCCCAGGCTAGTGTGCCTTTTCTTCTTTTGTTCCTTAATTACTTGAGAGATACCTTGAGTGATTTCTTGAGTGATATCCTGAGTACCACTTAGGTGGGTCATTAGGTGTGGATTAGTTGCTAAAGTCTTTGTGTCTTGACCTCTTGAACTTTGTGAAGAGTTTTCCTGAGAAGATGGCTGTATTGCACTTAGTTGTGCTTTGGCTTGGCTTCGTGTATAGGGGCGAGCTGTGGTTTTGTGGCTTGTGTCAGCCAGATCTGTGTAGGGATTGCAGGGGGGTGCAGCATCCGGAGGTGCCACCATGGATTGGCTACTGGATGGTGTCAGTAATTCATCTGTGGAGAGGGTCTGGGTTTGGGTCTGGTGTGGTTGATTGGTGTTGGCGTTCTGTGTGCCTCTGGATCTGGTGTCAGTTTTTGTGGAGAGGGCTAATTTCCAGATGTCTGGCAAGCGGGATGTGTCGTCACATGAGAATAATCATGGAAGCCATCGAGATAGAGAAACACCCTCACAACATGAACAAGCGTGACGACACATCCCGCTTGCCAGACATCTGGAAATTAGCCCTCTCCACAAAAACTGACACCAGATCCAGAGGCACACAGAACGCCAACACCAATCAACCACACCAGACCCAAACCCAGACCCTCTCCACAGATGAATTACTGACACCATCCAGTAGCCAATCCATGGTGGCACCTCCGGATGCTGCACCCCCCTGCAATCCCTACACAGATCTGGCTGACACAAGCCACAAAACCACAGCTCGCCCCTATACACGAAGCCAAGCCAAAGCACAACTAAGTGCAATACAGCCATCTTCTCAGGAAAACTCTTCACAAAGTTCAAGAGGTCAAGACACAAAGACTTTAGCAACTAATCCACACCTAATGACCCACCTAAGTGGTACTCAGGATATCACTCAAGAAATCACTCAAGGTATCTCTCAAGTAATTAAGGAACAAAAGAAGAAAAGGCACACTAGCCTGGGAACTTCCTCTCTGCCCAGAACATTGGAGGCTAGACACCACACCCCCTCTACAGTATTTATAGGAACTCAAACATTGAGATCCCGCTCTGTTCCAGTAACAAGAAGCCGAAAGCACCAGCCTGAAGATGACGAGTGAGACCTCGTCGAAACGTCGCCTAGACACCCCAACTTTTACACGGGAAGACACCCGAGGACACCAAAACCTGCATATATATATATATATATATATAATTTTTATTCATTTTATAAACATTTATGTTGTCATACATTTTACAAAATTCCAACTCTTATACAATCTTTTGGACTTCCGTCAGCTCCTCTGATGATCTCCCGTCTTTACGATTTCTCCTGCATTTCTTAAATTTATATTACCTTTACACATCATAACCAATATCAACCTTTTCATTCAATAAGGCAATATTTCAAATTATTCCCCTTACAAAACTTCCTGCAAACCTATGAATGTAATCAAATCATCACAATTACTTTTCATATAGTCCGTAAATTTACGCCAATCTTCTGTAAATCTCTGGTCCCGCCGGTTTCGAATTCTTCCTGTTAGTTTGTCAAGTTCTGCATAGTCCATCAGTTTCATCCTCCAATCTTCTTTCGTTGGTAATTCTTCTTGCTTCCATTTTTGTGCCACTAAAATTCTTGCTGCCATCATTGCATACAAAAAGAACTTACAATTTTGGTCAAACTCATGCTGGTAGCTTCGAGAACACCGTCCAACCATCTTGTCCTCTGTCATCCCCTTCTCCTTGTGCCCTCCATCTTTCCCAACATCAGGGTCTTTTCCAGGGAGTCTTCTCTTCTCATGAGGTGGCCAAAGTATTGGAGCCTCAGCTTCAGGATCTGTCCTTCCAGTGAGCACTCAGGGCTGATTTCCTTCAGAATGGATAGGTTTGATCTTCTTGCAGTCCATGGGACTCTCCAGCACCATAATTCAAAAGCATCAATTCTTCGGCGATCAGCCTTCTTTATGGTCCAGCTCTCACTTCCATACATCACTACTGGGAAAACCATAGCTTTAACTATACGGACCTTGCATAAATGTTTAGCATAAATGTCATTGACTGTTGTGCTGGAACAGAACCAGGGAGATACCTTCCCACCACTGACATTGCTGCAATTTTCCTGGACAGGGCATTAGTGATGGCCAAAGAGTCACAGAGCAAACACCAATCTCATGTGTATACCCATTTGGATTTTGGGTATATTGACTTATATGTTTAAATTAAGATGGGTATACTGATGGTTACCATATCCTTAATTTGAGCTGAAGGGGTGTTTTCTCTTTTCATTCCCTGCCTCTGCCCCCCCCCCATTAAAGAAGTTGCAGGCCAAGGGCCTGGGCCCTGCAGTTCCCATAGATAATAAACACATGGACACAAATATTTTAGGTTAATGGGATAAGAATAGACCACAGCTTTATTGGTTACAGATGTGAGAGGTTTGGCTTAGGCATTGGGTGAAACCAGACTATATCCCGACTCCTGCCCATCTGCAGGAAGTCTCCCTAATAGTAAACCACCATTAGGGGGAGCCCTATGACATACGTCAAATTGGGGCACCCCATGAGGTCCCCGTTGGGGTCGTGGCATGGCCCTAGCCCACGTCCAGGCTTCAGACAGGATCCAGACCCTGGATCCCCTTAACAGGATCCCCTTATCGAGGAGGGGCAGGCGGAGGCTACAGCCTCCCCTCCCATAACAAGGGCTTACCCAATGCCTAACCTGACGAAATTGTGAAGATTGTTACAAGGTAGGTGAAAACCAAATGGCTGGTGCCAATTTGCCAAGTGGAAAAATTCCTACCTGGCTCCACCAATATAGTGGCCGACTTTTGTCCTTAGCAAGGTTGCTGTAATAGCAACGCATAAAAAGAGGGTGGGTGAGCTGGGAGATCCAGCGAGGAGGTGAGACCCATTTACTTCAGTTGGGCTTGTTCCCAGGTGAGCAGGAAAAATAATAATAATATTTTTTTTATATTTATATCCCACCCTCCCCAGCTAGAACCGGGCTCAGGGTGGGTAACATCAAAATATATAATACATTAACACATAAAATTCAGCAATCGACTGAAATACAGCTTAAAATCAGATTAAAATTAAAATAAGATTAGATGGCTACCTGCAAATTATAACTATAGGGGTTGGGAGCCTTAAGTACTCACCAGGCTCAGCTATTTGTATGAGCCGGTGAGAAGAGTTAGAGAGGCCACTTATATGCAGGGTCTTGTAAAAGGAAAGCGGTCAGACTGAGCCCCGACCAAAGGCCTGGCAGAACAGCTCCATCTTGCAGGCCCTGTGGAAAGGTGTCAAGTCCCGCAGGGCCCTGGTCTCATACGACAGAGCATTCCACCAGACTGGGGCCACAGCCGAAAAGGCCCTGGCCCTGGCTCTGGTCGAGGCCAGCCTAACCTCCTTGAGGCCTGGGACCTCCAAGATGTTATTGTTTGCAGACTGTAAGTTTCTCTGCGGGGCATACCAGGAGAGGCGGTCCCATAGGTACGAGGGTCCCAGGTCGCATAGGGCTTTAAAGGTATAGAATTGCAGCTGAGTTGCAGACACTTCGGACTGCAGAGTAAACTTCTGAATAGCAGTTGCTAGAAACCACAAAAGAAGAGAGAGCTCTTGCGCTTGAGTCTTGCTTGTGGGTTTCCCACAGGCATCTGGATGAAGAGTTTGGATTTGATATCCCGCCTTTCACTCCCTTTAAGGAGTCTCAAAGCAGCTAACATTCTCCTTTCCCTTCCTCCACCACAACAAACACTCTGTGAGGTGAGTGGGGCTGAGAGACTTCAAAGAAGTGTGACTGGCCCAAGGTCACCCAGCAGCTGCAGGTGGAGGAGCGGAGACGCGAACCCGGTTCCCCAGATTACGAGACTACCGCTCTTAACCACTACACCACACTGGCCACTGAGAACGGGATACTGGACTAGATGGGCCATTCTTATGCTCAGTGGCACTTGCTTCCAAGTAGATATACACAGGCATGTGTTGCAAGTCATCTAAAGAACCAGACATAGGGAACAGCAAGTATACTGATCATACAATTAAATTAGAAATAGATGCAGAGATGAAATGTATCATGCAAGAATATATGTCTCCACCATGGCCGAAACCCTCCCATGAAGATCAGCAGAAGATCAATAAAATTGTGACCATAATTGTAGAGGGCAAGCTGGGAGTGTGTGCAGGGCAGCCGAATGAATTAGCAAGAAGTGAATTGATTATAAATGGCGACCAGTGTGTGGTATAATTTTGTTTTCGTAAACCCTTCAGGTGTGATTCACAGGTCACTTCATCTGGCGGAGTCTTGCTGAAGGAGGTAATATGAAAACATCAGCGTTAAATTCAGTGATCCCATAAAAATGCAAGGATTTTCTTTCTTATTCTCATTTTGCCTCCGAGAACAATGCGGCCTCCTTTCTTCAGTCTGACTCATTCTGATGTATATAAACTCAAGGACATCTAGAATGCCATTCATGAAACAAAGGATGTTAAGTTCAGGACCTTCAGTGCTAATATATTTTATTCTAACGTTCACCTCGCTCTTGCACTTCGCTCTGCTTAGAAGTCATGAAGTGCTCCTCCAGCAGCCACTGAATGCCAGACTCCCCTCTTACAGCCCTCTTCTATGAATGAACTAAGTGAATCATCTTTATACAGTAACTGGAGTGAGAGGTGACAATGAGAGACATGTGCAAGAGCAATAACACATCACTAGAACGCATCCAAGAGCTGTGAGCTGTGTCTCACCACCTTTTGCTGAACAAGTAAGAGCTGTTTGACAGTGGAACAGACTCCCTCGGGAGGTTGCGGACTCCCCTTCCTTGGAGGTTTTTAAGCAGAGCTTGGATGGCCACCTGTCTTGGATTCCTGCACTGCAGGGCAATGAACTAGATGACTTTTGGGGTCCCTTCCAACTATATAATTCTAATCAACCCCTCTTCCCAGGGGAACTCTGAGATTTGTAGTTCTGGGAGCAGTCTCCCAATAACTCACAGCATCCTTAACCAACTACAGCTCCCAGAATCCTTTGGGGGAAGCCATGAGCAGTTAGAGTGGTGCACTACTGCTTTAAATGCATGGCATGAATGTGGCCTCATTGCTGCCCCTTTTAGGACTTGGCAGGGATGAGGTTGGGAACAAAAACAAAACATTTCCCCTCCTTGAAAAGCATATTAAAAGTCTTGAGTATCGGACAGCTGCTAAAGTAACAATAGGGGCAGATCTATTTTCCTCCCACCCCAGTTAACATGGCATTACTGTTAGAATTCCTGCTCTATGGGATTTTTGTCTTTCACGTGACAGTATATGTTTTGACTCCTCAGCGTGGGAAGTGATGGAGAGAGGATGTTTGTGTTACTGTGTTCTGTGAAGTGTGTCTAGAGAGAGAGGGAGCCATGTTGCAGTGCTCCGTGTGTGTTTATATGTAAATAAAGTAGATTAGCCAAAATGTTGAGTTGCTGAGGTCTGTTAACGCATGATGCGCAAACTCTGCAGATCCCTAAGTGTGCTGGTGTCGGTTGGCATCGGTCGCTGTGATGTTCGGGCTAAAGAAAGCTATTGAAGCTCCCGAAAGAATGGCCAGGAGGGAGGGAACATGCCAGTCAGGCATGTGTCTCTGCCAGGGTCCTACTCGAGTGTAGACTGAACTCCTGACAATTACATGGGAATATTCTTTGGCCGAGTCAGCGCGGGGGGGGGGGGAGTTCAAATAAAAATCACTCTTTGTAACGGACTGAACCTTCCCAGAAAAAGGCGTGAGGTTTTCCATATTTTGAAAAGAGAACAATTGGATTTGATTTGTTTACAAGAAACCCACGTGACAAGGGCACATAGAAGATTACTTATAAATAAAAGATTGGGACAAGAATTTATTTCATCAGATAAGGTTAAGAAAAGAGGTGTGGTGATTTATGTAAAAGAGAAATTGGCTCCAAAATTGATTTTTAAAGATGAACATGGAAGAATTTTGGGAACTGAGATACAAATTCAAGGAGAAAAAATTTTGATATGTGGAATTTATGTACCGAATGAAGGGAAGGCAGAATTTTATAAGAAACTGCATGAGACATTAATGGACTATTTGGATTATAAGGTGATTCTTTTAGGAGATATGAACGGCGTTGTCTCTACAAATATGGACAAAGCACAAAGACAGGTGATTTCCAAGGATGGGAGACTACCTAAGACTTTCTTTGAAATGACTGATAATATGGACTTGATTGATATTTGGAGAACAAGAAACCCTCTCGAGAGAGAGGGAACATTCTTTTTGGAACCACAGATGACTTGGACGAGAATAGATCAAATATGGATTACTAGTGGAATGGCTCCAAAGATAAAAAAAGTGGAAATCTGCCCAAAGACATGCTCCGACCATAATGCGGTAAAGATGGAAATGAAAATAACAACAGCTGGTTCCTTCAGATGGAGAATGAATGACACCCTATTTAGAGACCCAGAGGTTTACCAAAAGGCCCCAAAAAACTTTGAAGGATTATTTTGAGATAAATCTGAGGACAGAAGTGGAGAAAAGAGTGATCTGGGATGCAAGTAAGGCCGTGATGCGGGGTTTCCTGATACAACAGAACTCTTTAAAAAGGAGGAAACAAAATGAGAAGAAAGATAAGATTTTGGAAAAGATAAAAGAAAGTGAAAAGAAATTGAGATCTAAACCAAAGTCTCATGAGATTTTGAGAGAGATTAAACTTTATCAGAAGCAATATATGGAACTGATGAATCAGGAGATTGAATGGAAAATCAAGCAAATGAGACAAAGGATATTTGAATTGGCAGACAAATGTGGGAAACTCCTATCATGGCAATTGAAGAAGAGACAGAAATTGAATACAGTCACTAGTTTGGAGGTGGACGGAAGGAACATTTCTAGACCAAATGAGATCAGTAACTGCTTTCAGAGTTATTTCAGAAGATTATACACACAAGGGCCGGAAAACGAAGAAGAAATGGAAGAGTTCCTTAAGAAATACGGATTACAAAAAATTTCGCAACAAAGTATGTTGGCTTTGAATGAGAAAATAACTGAGCAAGAAATAGAGGGTGCCATTCAAAATATGCAATTGGGGAAATCCCCAGGACCAGATGGATTAACCTCCAGATACTACAAAGCTTTGAAGGACTGGTTAATGCAGCCGCTTAAGGAGGTATGCAATGAAATATTAGAGGGGAAAAAGGCACCTGAATCATGGAAAGAAGCTTTCATTACACTTATACCAAAGACTGAAGTTGATAAAAAACAAATTAAGAACTACCGCCCTATATCATTACTCAATGTGGATTACAAAATATTTGCAGACATTTTGGCAAAAAGATTGAAGAGGGTGTTGCTGGAGGAGATTCATAAAGATCAGGCAGGCTTTCTCCCGGGTAGACATTTATCAACTAATGTAAGGAATATAATTGATATTATAGAAATGCTGACAGTGAACAAGAACACAAAAGCAGCTTTAATTTTTGTAGACCCGGAGAAAGCCTTTGACAATATTTCTTGGAAATTTATGAAGAAAAATGTCCATGGGATGGGGGTAGGCCAAAAGTTTGAAAATGGTATAAGTGCAATTTATTCTGAACAAAAGGCAAAGTTAATTGTAAACAATGTGGTTACTGATGGATTACCTATTGAAAAAGGGACACGGCAGGGGTGCCCAATATCCCCATTATTATTTATATCGGTCCTGGAGGTTTTATTAAATATGATTAGGGGGGACCATCTGGTGAAAGGAGTTCAGGTCGGAGCCAGACATTATAAACTGAAGGCTTTTGCAGATGATTTAGTACTGACTTTGCAAGAGCCAGACACTAGTACAAAAAGAGTCCTAGAATTAATTCGAACCTTTGGTCAGGTCGCAGAACTCAAGCTGAATAAACAAAAAACTAAGGTACTGGTAAAAAATCTAACAGATGGTGAAAGAGAGAGATTCCAAGAGGAAACTGGGTTAAAAGTGGCTAAAAAAGTAAAATACCTGGGGGTTAATATGACATCTAAGAATGTAAACTTATTTAAAGACAACTATGACAAGTGCTGGACGCAGGTGGCGCTGTGGGTTAAAGCCTCAGCACCTAGGACTTGCCGATCGAAAGGTCGGCGGTTCGAATCCCTGCGGCGGGGTGCGCTCCCACTGCTCGGTCCCAGCGCCTGCCAACCTAGCAGTTCGAAAGCACCTCCGGGTGCAAGTAGATAAATAGGGACCGCTTACCAGCGGGAAGGTAAACGGCGTTTCCGTGTGCGGCTCTGGCTCGCCAGAGCAGCGATGTCACGCTGGCCACGTGACCCGGAAGTGTCTCCGGACAGCGCTGGCCCCTGGCCTCTTAAGTGAGATGGGCGCACAACCCCAGAGTCTGTCAAGACTGGCCCGTACGGGCAGGGGTACCTTTACCTTTACCTTTATGACAAGTGCTGGACAGAGATAAAGAAAGATCTAGAAATATGGTCGAACCTGAAGCTTTCCTTGTTAGGTCGAATTGCAGTGATTAAAATGAATGTATTGCCTAGAATGTTATTTTTGTTTCAGACATTACAAATTGTGGACAAACTGGACTGTTTCAAGAAGTGGCAGAAAGATATATCCAAATTTGTCTGGCAGGGCAAAAAGCCCAGAATAAATTTTAAGATACTTACTGACTCTAAAGAACGAGGGGGGTTTGCCCTGCCAGACTTGAAACTGTACTATGAAGCGGCAGCTTTCTGCTGGTTGAAAGACTGGCTACTTCTTGAAAATGCAGACATTTTAGATTTGGAAGGATTTGATAATAGGTTCGGTTGGCATGCATATATTTGGTATGACAAGGTCAAAGCGCACAAGGGTTTTAAAAATCATATTGTCAGGAAAGCACTGTTTAATGTTTGGATTCGGTATAAGGACTTATTGGAAAATAAAACTCCCAGGTGGCTCTCACCAATGGAGGCTAAGGAGGTGAAGAAACTTAATATGAAAACTAATTGGCCAAAATATTGGGAAATTTTAGAACAAGAAAGTGGTGAACTTAAATTACAAAGTTTCGAGAAAATAAAGTCCAAGGTACGAGATTGGCTCCATTATTTTCAAATAATGGAGGTTTATAAACAAGACAGGAAAATTGGTTTCCAGGTGGAAAAATCGAAATTAGAAACAGAATTGTTAGAACCCAATACTAAGAATTTATCAAGGATGTATAACTTGCTGCTGAAGTGGAGCACAATAGATGAGACAGTGAAATCTGCCATGATTAGATGGGCACAGGACATAGGTCATGACATTATGTTTGCTGACTGGGAGCAGTTATGGACCACAGCCATTAAATTTACGGCATGTAATGCCTTAAGAGAAAACATTATGAAAATGATTTACAGGTGGTACATGACCCCAGTCAAGCTTGTGAAGATTTATCATCTGCCCAATAATAAATGTTGGAAATGTAAAGAGACTGAAGGCACCTTCTTCCACCTTTGGTGGACCTGCCCAAAATTAAGGCCTTCTGGGAAATGATTTATAATGAGATTAAGAAAGTACTTAGATGCACCTATCATAAAAAACCAGAGGCTTTTCTCTTGGGTATGGTCGGCCAATTGGTGCCGAGGAAGGACAAGAATTTCTTTTTGTATGCTACTACGGCAGCAAGGATCCTTCTAGCAAAGTATTGGAAGACACAAGAGCTACCCACGCTGGAGGAGTGGCAGGCGAAAGTGATTGACTGCATGGGACTGGCAGAAATGACCGGCAGAATCCGCGACCAAGAGAAAGAGACTGTGGAGGAAGATTGGAAGAAGTTTAAAATATATCTTAAGAACTGCTATAAAATTGAAGAGTGCTAAAATGTTAAGGGAAAGGAAGAGGTATAATTGCAGCGGCAAATTTTTTATGATTTAGGGTGAAATTGAAAAGGAGAACAAAATTAAAATTCAATTGATTAAAAGGGTTGCTGAATAATTGTAAAATAAGGATGCAAAAAGGGGAAGGTACGGGGAAGTCGGAGAAAAGAGGCTTATGAAAATGAGGTTATGAAAATATGATTTTATGTGTTTGTTTGTTTGTTTGTTGTTGTTGTTTTGTCTTTTAAAGATGGAAAACTTAATAAAAAATTTATTAAAAAAACAAAACAAATAAAAATCACTCTTTCTTTTCCCAAACAATTACTCCTTCTTTAATGGACCTGCTATCCCTTTGAAGTGGCAAATGCTGCAAATCTAGAATCTTTAATTATATAACGAACCACAACTGGAGAGACTCTTTTAGCATATTAAGTGAAAGGTAGTTTCAAAACAATTCTCTGATGTCACCTGACCGTGGGATCTGGAGGAACTTTGACAGAGATGGAAGTTGACATAGTGAATCAGTTGCGCCCCTACAAACTCATTCAATGAGCCTTAGGGGAGGGGAGGCTGCAGCCCGTGGGCCAATTTTGGCCCAATAGGCCTGTACATTTGACCCATGTGGTCATTTTCTCCAAAGCACAAGGACCACCTCTGACCTGGACCCTGCAATCACCATCTGAGGTGATTGCATCCTCCACATGAGAACGGGCCTTTTCTGTAGTGGCTCCCAGCTTATGGAATGCTCTCCCCAGAGAGTCTCACCTGGCACCTTTGTTACATATCTTTAGATGCCAGGCAAAAACATTCCACTTCTGCCAGGCCTTTGGCTAAACAATCCATGGCCTTTTAAACTGTGTGTGGAAGGAGTATTGTTTTGTTACTATGTTATGTATTTTTGTGGTTTTATACTGTAACCTGCCCTGTGATTCTCAGATGAATGACAGTGTAGAAATTTAGTAAATAATCTACATCCACATGCCTTCCTGCAGAAAGCAAGTCTGAACTTGCCTGTGTATCATTCAACCCTACTTGGTTGGTTATCTCCCTACAACCATATGGGCCAATTTTGACAGGTGACGTCTGGGACTGACTGGATGAGGAGAACTGGGGGGAGCCCCCCCAATGAGGAGCCCCCCCAAGGAAGGCAGGGAAGATGATTTAGACCCCGGGTTTGGACAATGGGGAAGGGTTCCAGAAGCTTGATGGTGGAAGAGGAAGGAAGATCTGAGGAAGAAGACCCTTCTAGGACAGGTCTGGAGGCTGCATGTCTCAGTGTGAGCGTAGACACAGAAAGGGAGGAATCAGAGGATTCACCTTCCAGTCTTTGTCCTACTGGCTCTCCTACTCTGACACCCCCCTCTAGGAGAGTTCTCCATGTTGCTGAACAACGAGCCAGACAGACCCAGAGGAGGAGCTCACCCCATGTCACAGTCTCCGTCTGTTGGGGAGGGCTCCAGAGGGAGAGGCTAGAGGGGAAAGGCAGGGATAGACCTCAGATTTCTGCAATTTCTTAAGCTGAAGAAGTCGAGCCAAGGGGAGACTTTGCTGTGTTGCTTTCTGTAAATAAAAAGACAATTGTATTCCAAGCCTCTGGCCTCTTCTTGGTTTGCAGGGGCCCGGCACTTACTTTTTAGTTCTTGCGACAGATTGGTAGATTTTTTGGCCTGGTGGGCAATCTTTAGACTGCAGGACAACTTTGACATGGACCACCACCCGCTGTCAATCATCTGATTTCATAATGGGCACATTCATACCAGACATTTAAAGCACCATGATGCCTGATGCCACTTCAAACAGTTATGGCTTTCCCCAAAGAATTCTGGGAGCTGTAATTAAATCCTGGAAGAGTTCTTAGGAGGCCCCTATTCTCCTCACACGGCCATAATAAATCTCTAAACAAGGGTCAAACACAATCACTTCTATATGGGTGCTTTCCGTTCCAAGATTTGTCCCTCCAGCCTGCTAAAGCAGGATGAAAAGTCTCTTCTGCTGATCAGGCAAAGGCAGTAGACCAAGCTTCTGGTATTTATATCAGGTCAATCCAATCTAGAGTTTTCATATTCCCTGCCAATGGCTGATATTGCACAAACTAAGCCAAGCTAGAAGTTTCATAGTGTTATGTACTGAGTTGAATAGGATCCAAAAGGCAGCAGTCTGATTGGGCCTAGAAGAATAGGATCCAGAATGCAGCAGTCTGATTGGTCCACAGGAGCCACCCAATCCAGCTCCAGGTGGAAGGGAATCCACAACATGACTGGCCTACAGGAGAATCCCAGAATTAGCCAATCACGTGGGGCGCATTGTATAAATAATGTATGTAAGACAGACATTCTGGGGGAAATTCCATTCCTCCTCACCACTATGAGCTGAATAAAGAGCATGAAATCCACTCTCGACTCCGAGTATATTTCACATAGTCCCTGCCGACGGCTGATGTTGCACAATCTAAGCCAAGAGAGCATCAGTGTTCTCTGAGAGGGACTCATGAACCTTCCACAACCTCCTGAGGTTGCTGGACCACAACTCCCATCGCCCCCAATTACAGGCTATGCTGGCTGGGGCCGATGGGAATTGTAGTTCAGCATCGTCTGGTGGACACTACGTTAGAGAAGGCTTCCTTAGCCCCTCTCTCAACACACCAATGCTCTCTGGCATGCTGCCTTAGAGAGTGGCAATAAAGTCACAATAAAACAAGAGGCCCCGTGCGTGTGCGTGTACAAGTGTGAGACGAAGCAAGAAGTTCCTGTTCCTTCCGATTTCACTGTCTTGGAATATTATAAATTGCCCAGGAGGAATTATGCTTTAATTGCTCTTGGTTACATGAAACACATATTCTAATTACTTTATTAAGCAAAGCTATAATGATGAGAAGCCCAAGCAATTAAGTATTATCTGTCTTAGTCACTTAATCGGAAGGGTGCAACGCACAGCTCCACCCCCCTCCCCAGCACTTTCTGTCGCAGATAACGAGGTTGGCTTTGAACAACCACTTTAAAGGCAACCCCCCCCAAAACAGGAGCAAGCGACTTGTAAGGATTGATTAAAGAAGTTTGATTTAACAACTGGGCCGGGGATAGAAATGAATAGATGTAGAGATTTCTCTCTCTCAGGCCCCAAACTGGATGTGATGCTTGTCATGTGGTTTGTTGTTGTGTGGGGCAGTGGGTGTTGTGGTGAGGGGCATCTGAAGGCAGCCCTGTTAAGGGTAGCTTTTAATGTTTAATAGGTTATTGCATTTTAATATTCTGTTGGAAGCTGCCCAGAGTGGCTGGGGAAACCCAGCCAGACGGGCAGGGTATAAATAAAAAAATATTATTATTATTATTATTATTATTATTATTATTATTATTATTATTATTATTATTATCACACACCAGGGTATACCTTCAGGGGTGATGATCGCAGTTACAAGATGTATTCGTATCCCTCCAACATTTCTCTGATGAAAACAGGGATGTCCTAGTCTACATCAGGAAGCTTCTCCCGCGTTTGACCTCACCACACTCTTATTCGTCATACACACATATACATCAGTCACCTTGAGCCAAGTGCAACCTCTCTGCCGAATTTACCTCACAGGATTGATGCAAAAAGAAAAAAATGTGTGAGGGAAGGAATCGTGTACAGCTCCTTCCACATATAAAGGAAATGAAATAAAATTTTAGCCGTAAAGTGCCTTGAGTTTCTGTCGGGGAAAAAGGTAGGATATAATAATAATAATAATAATAATAATAATAATAATAATAATAATAATAATGGAAATTGCGAGAATGATTAGGAACATACCAGAGAGTAAATCCTATTAAACTCAGTGGGAATCTAGTTCTGAGTAAATATGCTTGAGATTGCAGTGTAAGGCTGCCCAGTCTTTACCCAGTTACTTGGGGGTAAGCTCCATTAAATACAATGGGAATTCCTTCTGAGTAGACAGTGTAAAACTCCATTTACAATAAAGGAATAAACACTCCACACATTTCCTAAAAAATGGCTGGCTGTTGAAGCATTGCAATTAAAGAATTCAAATTGGATTAGTGGCTTTTTCCTTCATAATTTTAGGAAGGGCTTTGTAAGCCACCCTCACCATTTTCTTCATCTGGCACAGGGATTTTATTTTCCGTATAAACAGGACTAAGTTTTTGCACATACCCACCCACCCACCACTTTCTGTTGTTCTCTGAGATGTGGAGGGGAGGAAAAAAGGAAAACTGGGACATTCAGAGATCAGATCAGAAACTTGGATGGCTTCTATAATTCCGGGACTGTTCCTGGAAAACCAGGACACTTGGAGGGTATGTAAGGTAAAGGTAAAGAGACCCCTGACCATTAGGTCCAGTCGTGGCTGACTCTGGGGTTGCGGTGCTCATCTCGCCTTACTGGCTGAGGGAGCCAGCATATAGCTTCCGGGTCATGTGGCCAGCATGACTAAGCCACTTCTGGCGAACCAGAGCAGCACACTGAAACACTGTTTACCTTCCCACCAGAGCGGTACCTATTTATCTACTTGCACTTTGAGGTGCTTTTGAACTGCTAGGTTGGCAGGGGCAGGGACCAAGCAACGGAAGCTCACCCCGTCGTGGGGATTCAAACCACTGACCTTCTGACTGGCAAGTCCTAGGCTCTGTGGTTTAACCCACAGTGCCATCCACGTCCCTTAGGAGGGTATGTACAAGTCATCATCAAAGAACTCTCCAATGGAGACAAGGTTGTCAATTCAGTACAAAAATACCAAGCTCAATACCAGAGGGAGCTCAGGCAAGGTAGAACAGGTTGAAGCAGTAATGCTTCTGAATACTAAAAACCACAGGAGAGAATATTCCCTTGTGCTCAAATCCTGCTTGCTGGTTTCCCACAGGTTAGCCACTGTGAGGACAGGATGCAGCCCCGACCTTTACAAGACTGTACACAACTCATAAGCAGCCGCAAGCAAGTGAAATATATTGGCAGCAGATTTGTTAGGGCAATCAAAATGGTCATTAAAAGTGATGAGGGTGTTCTCCAGGTGGTTTTCCCCAGGTGTTGATTGAAATCTGTGACACCGGGGAAGTAATTTGTGTTTCCTAATTTAGGAGGAAAATTAGGTGGCTCTGTAAACAGCTATGTTGGGGGAGGGGCTGGGGAACCTTACCCAAATCACTTGTTTTTTCTCTTGCTCATAGGAAAATCCTAGAGACAGGCAGCTGTTAGTACAAAACTGTTGGTTTCTGCTTCCTTCACTGAGCAGCGAAGTGCTTGTCACAAGACAATGTTTACATTCCGCAGTCAAGTGCTGTTGGGTTTTCTCACGGGAAAGGAGACTGGATGTGACGTACACTGGTTTCCTGTTTTTCACTGTTCTTTGCAGTTCAGTGTGATTCTCTCCATGCTTTAGAGGAGAGAGGATGCCTTTCTCTGCTCCGGCAGAGGGAAAAATGTTTTTCTGTAAATTACCAGCTTTGAAGTGTAAATAAAGTAATATAGAGCATGTTGGCACGTACTTTTCATCATTCCGCTGTGCACTGGACACTGCTTATCTCCAACATTTGGTTCCGGGCCCAGAAAAACGCAGTGTTTTGAGAATGGACTCCAGAAGTCGGGCTCCTGGCAAAGGAACAAAGGAGCAAAGAATTGGAGTGCCGGCAAAGGATCGGAATGCAGAGGGCCGGATCGGACGATATCTCTGCGCGTCAAGATGATTTGATGAGGTATGTGCTACAGCTCCGGGCAGCCTGCCAGCTTCTAATTAATGGCTTTATGGCTGGACTTTGAACTTTTATAGCCGGTTTTGCCGTGGCACAGGCAAAAGGCTAGAAGGATAAATTTTTCCTATGCTGGGGGAAATCGAAAGTAAAGCAGCTGCAGCAGTGTCGCAGCATGAATTTAAGACAGCAGAGAGAACTTTCACTTTTGAACTTGCCTTTGGAATGCGGTTTGAAGCAGCTGCAGATAAGCAAAGCAGTTAAGCAGAAAGGCACAGGTTCACAAAGCAGAGGCTGTTTTTGAATTTGCTTTTGGATTGAAGCAGCTGTACACAGACACAGCTTGTATAAAGCAGCTTGATTTAAAGCAGCAGAGATGACGCAGAAGGCTAATGCCAAAGTCATGATGGCTAGCTGCAGAAGGCTGGATGAGGCAAGTGGGGAATTTGATGCCAATCAGCCAAATGCTCAACTCACAGTAGCCAGTGATACTGCCATGATTCTGAATGGAGCAGACCGCCAGGGTGATAGCTGCATGGGCAAGGGGGAGACTTCACAGACGTCATCCCATAGTGCAGTGGAACCACCAGATGGCGCCAAAGCTTTGAAGGCAGTGAAATGCTACACGTGTGGACGTCTAGGCCATATGAAGAGGGAATGCAGATATCCCAGGGCCAAGACAGAGCAGCGCAGCGAAAGCTCATCGCGTGGAAAAGGCCGAGGCAAAGGCAAAGGTCCGGTGTCCAGGACAACGCAGCACAAGGCAATGGTCTCACGCTTCACTCCAAAGGTTGCAGAGGTCCAGAAGACATCTAGATCTTTCTTCGTTGTTGATTCAGCGGCGACCCACCACATGTGCAACGATAAGCGACTGTTCGTGTCTTTTACACCGCAGGAAGGTGCGATTCACCAGGCGGATGACCACACAATCCCCAGTAAAGGCTACGGAACTGTTGTTCTTCACAGTTTGGACTTATCGATACAGGATGTGCTTTATGTGCCAGATGCCAAGCATAATCTGCTCAGCGTTGGACAGCTGAATGAGCGGAAAATTAACGTTTCCTTTAAGAACAAAAGGTGCATCATCACAAAGAAAAATGATTATGTATTGCATGCTGAATATGTTGATCGTTTGTATGTTTTGTATTTTGATGATGTTGTGCAGGATGACACTTGTTGCATTGCAGGTTCTAACAAAAGTTTGCATGCAGAATGTATTCACGATTTTCATCGAAAATTTGGTCATTTGCATTTTGAGGCAGTATCTAAAATGCCTGCCTTGGTTGAAGGTATGACTATTAAACCCTGCAGGTACCACATGAAGTGCAAGGCATGCGCAGCAAACAAGGTAAAAATGGCTGCGAAAGGTAAGGTGTCTAGTAGGCAAGCTACAGAACCATACCAGGTTGTTCATGCTGATTTGGTTGGACCACTAGCGCCCTCTTTGGGTGGAAACAGGTACTTCATGGTTCTCATTGATGCATTTTCCAGGTATATTTATGTGTACAATCTCAAGCAGAAATCAGAGGCTTTTCCAAGGTTCAAGGAATTCTGTGCTTGGTTGGGAAATGTGCATGGTAAGAAGGTAAAGACTCTTTTCACTGATCGCGGGGGAGAATTCACTTCTCAGCAGTTTGAAGCTTTTCTGACTGAGAAAGGAATTCAACACGATTTGTCTAGTCCTCGCTCGCCATGGCAGAATGGACTTGCGGAACGAGCAAATCAGACATTGCTTCAAGGGTTAAAAACCTTGCTGCATGATGCCAATCTTCCAGAGAGTTATTGGGCCGAAGCTCTCTCATGTTTCACTTACAGTTATAATCGCAGGTTATCTTCAGCGATTGGTTGTACCCCCTATGAGAAGATGTTTGGCAAGAAGCCATACATCAAACACATGAAAATTTTTGGTTCTGACATGTGGGTTCACTCACCACAAAACTCCAAGTTAGACAAGCGTGGATTGCATGGTATCTTTCTAGGTTATCAGAAAGGGTCTTACAGAATAATGATGACTGACTCTAAGACAATTAAGCTCACAAGAAGTGTTGAGTACAATGCCAAGTGGGGGGAGAATGTGGGAATTTTCCAATGTTATCCTCATGACAGTGATGAGACTGAGGATAGTCAAAAGCAACCGCAACAACCCACACCCACTGATGAAGGTTCTGATTCTGAGTCTGAAACTGAATCGGGTGATTCAGAGGATTTCAAGAGTGCGAAAGCCTCTATGCGACCCTCTGAAAGCTCTGATCAAGAATTGGAGGAACCATTGTTCACAATAGGTCACTTTTCTCCTAAGAAGGAAGAGGAGAGTGTTGAAGACTTAAGGCTAATTCGCAGGTCACAGAGAGCCACAAAAGGCAGACCTCCAAAGAGATTTGCTGATGAGTTTGCTAAGATAGCAGTAACAGCTGTTAAAAGCTCCAAGAAGGTATTTGAACCTTCAAGTTTCCAAGAAATCCAGGATTTGGATTCAAAGGAAGCTGAGCCATGGTTAAATGCCATGAAGGCTGAGCTTGATTCCTTGGAAAGGAACAAAACATGGGACCTTGTTCCAGTAGTTCCAGGAATGAAACTGCTTGGAAGCAAATGGGTCTTCAAAGCGAAGACAGATCAAAATGGCAAGATAGTCAGACACAAAGCCAGATTGGTAGCCAGAGGTTTTGCACAGGTACCAGGTGAAGACTATCACGAGACCTACTCACCCACCGTGAGGTATGAGAGCATTAGGCTTATGCTCAAGCTAGCTGCAGAGGAGAATCTACACATTAGTCACCATGATGTGAATACAGCTTTTCTGTACGGATCTCTAGATGAATCACTTTATATGCTTCCACCTGATGGCGTACAGGTAAAACAGGGATTTGTTTGTGCTCTGAAGAAGTCCCTTTATGGTCTCAAACAAAGTGCACGGTGTTGGCACACAAAACTCACTGAAGTATTGTTTTCTCTAGGTTTTAAGCAAGGGAAAGCTGATCCATGTGTATTTGTCAAAGAGGAGGGGCAAAAGAAACTGTATTGTTTGTTTTATGTTGATGATCTTTTATTCTTTTGGGAAGATGTCACAATGTACAATAACGCCCTAGCTCAATTGAAAGAGCACTTTGACATGAAAGATCTTGGTGAGGTAAACAACTACCTATCTCTGGAAATAGAGAGAGATCAAGATGGTAACATTCTAGTACACCAGTCACGTAAAATTGCTGATGTGTTAAGCAAACTAAACCTGATGGATGCTAACCCTGTAGACACACCGATGACAACAGGTTATCAGGTAGATGACACTGGAGAAGCATTTTCTGATACTACACTGTACAGAAGTGTGCTAGGCAAGCTAAACTTCATTGCCAGATGTTCAAGACCAGACATTGCTGTTAGCTGTAATTTGCTAAGCAGACAAGTCAACAATCCTACTGTTAAGGATTGGAAAGCTCTGAAACGCATAGCGCGGTATTTGAAAGGCACTATGCATTACAGACTGAGATTTAACAATCAGAAGTCTGGTGGTCTTGAGATATTTGCAGATGCAAGTTTTGGAAGTGACACTACAGACAGGAAAAGTACGTCTGGAGTTTGCTGTAAGTACAATCAGGGTCTATTTGATTGGTCATGCAAGAAGCAAACAACAGTTAGCTTAAGTACTTGTGAAGCTGAACTGAATGCACTGTCTTATTCACTTAAGGATTGTGAATGGTTGTTACAATTGTGCAAAGACATGAAAATTCCTGTCAAATGTCCAATCCAGGTTTACCAGGACAACAAAGCATGTTTGGCTTTGCTGAATTCTGAAGGTTGTAAGCAAAGCACGAAGCACTTGCAATTAAAGTTGCAACATGCTAGGGAACGTATTCAAAAGGGACTCGTAACGGTGTCCTATATGCCAGGTAATGAAATTCCTGCTGATGTATTGTCCAAGATTGTATCAAGGGATCAACACTGTACCTATGTGCAGAAGTTGGGTTTGTACTGATATTGTACGAACACGCTGCCCAGTGATGTTCACAGAAAGGGGGAGGATGTTGGTTTCTGCTTCCTTCACTGAGCAGCGAAGTGCTTGTCACAAGACAATGTTTACATTCCGCAGTCAAGTGCTGTTGGGTTTTCTCACGGGAAAGGAGACTGGATGTGACGTACACTGGTTTCCTGTTTTTCACTGTTCTTTGCAGTTCAGTGTGATTCTCTCCGTGCTTTAGAGGAGAGAGGATGCCTTTCTCTGCTCCGGCAGAGGGAAAAATGTTTTTCTGTAAATTACCAGCTTTGAAGTGTAAATAAAGTAATATAGAGCATGTTGGCACGTACTTTTCATCATTCCGCTGTGCACTGGACACTGCTTATCTCCAACAAGGAGATTGTTGCATGACATTAGTTATATCTATTCTGTGTGCCCATCAAAAATGATGTGTTTGCTCAGCATTTGTAGTTATCATTAAAAAGGCGAGATGTTTGATGAGAAAGCACAAAGTTGGAGGCAGAGAAGGAGTCTCATGGCTGCTTGGTGGCTTCTATAAGAAAGATTAGCAACTGCAGCATTTTGGATCTGTTTCAAGGGGGGACCATGAGAGCTGAGGATCAGTCCCAACATGTTGTTCCCTTTGTGAATGATGGTAAACATTGCCTTTTGAGAAGCTGGTCTTAAATAACATAAGCTTTGGAGTCTGGTGTTTAAAGAAAGCTGTGATCTGAGATTGTACAAAAAGGGGGAAAATATATGCAAATAAGTATATTTGCACAAATGTAGTTAATTTGCATAGTCTATATGCATAGCAAATTTTAGTATTTTTGTTTCCATTTTCTCCCCTTTACATAGACTAGATGATTTGTATGCAGCAATGGTTGTGTGTGGTTGTTGTTGTTTTTTTAAAAAAAATAAGCCTATTCTAAGATTAGCCAAGAGAGGGGAAGTGAAAAGGATAGAGTAAAAGGAGTTTTCAGTGGAAAGGTCTCCCTCAGGAGTTTGTGGACTCTCCTTCCTTGGAGATTTTTAAGTAGAGTTTGGTTGGTCATCTGTCATGGATGCTTTGCTGAGATTCCTGCATTGCAGGGCGCTGGACTAGATGACCCCTGGGATCCCTTTCAACTCTACAATTCTATGATTTGTCAGTGACTGCACAATATAATGAGCTGTGTGTGTGTCTGCTTAGTTCCTCTATGCCCGACTCAGAAATGGGCTTTGGGGTCTTCAATGCCCACTGCAAATGATGAGTGAGCTTTAGTTAAAGGTAAAGGGACCCCCGATAGTTAAGTCCAGTCGCGAACAATTCTGGGGTTACAGCGCTCATCTCGCTTTCCTGGCTGAGGGAGCCGTCGTCTGTCTGCAGACAGTTTTTCTGGGTCATGTGGCCAGCAGGACTAAGCTGCTTCTGGCGCAATGGAACACTGACACCAGAACAGCACACGGAAACACCGTTTACCTTCCCGCCGCAGCAGTACCTATTTATCTACTTGCAATGGTGTGCTTTTGAACTGCTAGGTTGGCAGGAGCTGGGACTGAGCAACAGGAGCTCACCCCGTCATGGGGATTCGAACTGCCGCCTTTTATTTATTTTTTTTATTGGCAAGCCTCAGGCTCAGTGGTTTAGACCACAGCGCCACGCACGTCCCACAAGCATTACAAGACCTCATGTGAATTTCTGGCTCTCAAATGAACTCTTATATATCCTGAGAAGAAGTGATGGTGGCCAGAGCTCTGCCTCTGCAGGCGGAGATGCAAAAGATTTACAGAGGCAGTGTCGTGGCTTGCAACTCCTCAATGTGGTCTGGTGAATTTTTTTTGTCAAATATTCCTTCAGTGTCATTTAAAATGGGGAGTGAGATTAATTAAAGGGAGTGAGATTAATCATGTTTAATAGGTTATTGTATTTTAATGTTTTGTTGGAAGCCGCCCAGAGTGGCTGGGAAAACCCAGCCAGATGGGCGGGGTATAAATAATAAATTATTATTATTATTATCATTATGGTCATGACGGATACCTGCTAACTCTAGGATTAGTGGCAGTCTGCCCTTGAAAACCAGTTCCTGGTACAGGACCGTGATTCTAAATTAACGTTACCAGATGTCCCCGTTTCCTGGGGACAGTCCCTGGGTTTACAGATCAGTCCCCTGACAAAATTGATCTATTTAATAGGAAGTTGACAAGTGTCCCCGGATTCAATGAAAAATATCTGGTAACCTTATTTTAAATAGGTGATTAGAACGTGCCAATAAACTGATGACTGAGTTGTCTTCCTTCTCTTCTCTTCTCCTAACCAAGATTTATCACTTGAAGTCAAGTTTCCCAACATCATTTAACTGATGTTGCAGAATTGGAAATTTCCCCAGTGCCCTCTCCCACTTACTAAAACTTGCAAATTAGTGAAATACCAGATCTCTGTCTTTTGGTAAAGCTGGATTCTTTACATAATCAAATATGATAACTACTGTTTATTAGCAGAATAATGACCTCTGCTTCTCAACTTACAGCCATCCGAAAAATTCTTACGATTGGACAGCGCCAAAATATATGGTGCATGGCTCCATTTATGGCATTGCATTTTCAGCTCGGATTGTCAGAGCCCCTGTAAAGTTCTCAAGCTCTGCTCTAATATGGCACTAGAGAATGGGAGGCAGACTGAAAGGCAGAGGCACTTACTGCATTACATCTGTTTAGAGTCATGAATTGGTTATTCCACAGTTAATTCTCTCATCGTTTTCATGCCTGGCCTCTCACGTCTCCAGCAGTTTCCTCAGAACTGCAGAACTGCACCTCCTGGCTGTGATAAAAAAGGGTCAATTAAATTAAATGCAAATTGCACAATCATGCCATTTTGAATCACGAGCTTACATTCTCGTTTTATTGTGTTGTCTTTAGTGTAATTAAGCTTCCACTTAAGCTTCCAGAAACTGTGCTGTGTTGTCCTTCACTTTGGTTTGCCAAGTGGAATCACCAAGTTAAGCAAAACTGTTACTCGTGGCCATATTTATAGTCTGTCTTTTCTCTGAGGAGACTGGCAGAACACATTGTGGTTCTCAAGAACGCTTAAGGAATTTCATACTTGTGAGCTGCAATGCTGAACAGACCCAATCCAGACTAATGTGTGAACTGGAACATGATTATTAGGGCTGTGCACCAGATTCAGCTGAAACCTCTTGAACTGAGCCAGCTGTGGATGGGGGAGGGGAAAATTCAGGCATGGGTCAAGTTGGCCAAGGCATCCTCAGACCACGCCAAGTCAGGCTACCTAGAGCAGTCCAGGGCTATCAAAGTAAGGGGCTCGGGCTGAAGGACTTTTAGGATCTGCTTCACCAGATGTCTATAAGAAGCCCATTCACTATCCACTCTTCCTTTTATCTTCTTTAACAGATTTTTAACTTATATGCAGAATTCATCATGCGTAGGGCTGGGCTGGATGAATCCCAAGCCAGAATTAAGATTGCAGGGAAGAAATATCAACAACCTCAGATATGCAGATGACACAACCTTGATGGCAGAAAGTGAGGAGGAATTAAAGAACCTTTTAACGAGGGTGAAAGAGGAGAGCGCAAAATATGGTCTGAAGCTCAACATAAAAAAAAACAATGATCATGGCCACTGGTCCCATCACCTCCTCCCCGGAAGAAAGGGAGGCAGTGAGAGATTTTACTTTCTTGGGCTCCATGATCACTGCAGATGGTGACAGCAGCCATGAAATTAAAAGACGCCTGCTTCTTGGGAGAAAAGCAATGACAAACCTAGACAGCATCTTAAAAAACAGAGATATCACCTTGCCGACAAAGGCCCGCATAGTTAAAGCTATGGTTTTCCCGGTAGTGATGTATGGAAGTGAGAGCTGGACCATCAAGAAGGCTGATCGCCGAAGAATGGATGCTTTTGAATTCTGGTGCTGGAGGAGACTCTTGAGAGCCAAACCTATCCATTCTGAAGGAAATCAGCCCTGAGTGCTCACTGGAAGGACAGGTCGTGAAGCTGAGGCTCCAATACTTTGGCCACCTCATGAAAAGAGAAGACTCCCTGGAAAAGACCCTGATGTTGGGAAAGATTGAGGGCACAAGGAGAAGGGGACAACAGAGGACGCGATGGTTGGACAGTGTTCTCGAAGCTACCAGCATGAGTTTGACCAAACTGCAGGAGGCAGTGGAAGACAGGAGTGCCTGGCATGCTCTGGTCCATGGGGTCACGAAGAGTTGGACATGACTAAACAACAACAACAAATATACTCTACAACATTTTTCCCAATGAAAATAGGGACATCCTAAGAAAAGCTGGACGTTCCGGAATCAGATCAGAAACCCAGACAGCTTCTGTAAAATCGGGACAGTCCCTGGAAAATACTGGCGCTTAGAGGGTCTGCTTTCTCCACACCTCTATCATGCCCCCTGCCCCTTACTAAACTGTGAAGATCTGCCTGATCTCATCTGCTTCCCATTACCCGCAATAAACGAGCAATTGAACAAGTGCACTTTGCTAATGGTAGGTTTGGCCACCCACTTGTCTCCTCCATGAGGGGCCCGCTGTGCGTAAAATGGCAGCCACAGGGAGCCAAGCTGGCAGCTCATAAGGGCCAGTTAGGGGCCTGCCCCCAACTAATGTCTTCGACCTGGCAGCCTCCACACTTGGGTTGAAGCAGGTGAAGCAAGATGGCTTCATCCGGGGGAATTCCTCGATTTCTTTTTTTTCTCCTCACGCCGCTTCCTTATTTCTTTTTAAGGGTAGCAGCCAGGTCTGGTTGGATTTGGCCTAATTTGCTTCATCGCTACAGAATTTCAAGTTCCCCGCTGGCGATCCCTCCAGATGGCGTGTAAGAAAATGAGGTGTTTGTGTGTATGAAGATTGGTGGAAATTAGACATCAGTCACACTGTGCACCTGCATTAGATGGAGCAAACAAACAAAAAAATGTGATGGAATTAGCACTGCTCCTGCAAAATAAATAAATAAATAATGAGGAGTCATTTGCGATGCAATTAGGGATCCCAGGCACTCGGTGCGCCGCGGAGCTAATTTGTCTCTATTATACTTCAATAATCGAAGCAGCAGCCGAGGTACCGGCAATGTTCAGTAATCTGTTGAAATTGGTTGTATCGGTTGCAGTTTAACAGGTGCTTCCCGAGTGACTCTGAGCTGTTGAATCGGACAGAAAGGTCTGCTACTGGGATAGACGGGATGTGTGGGGGAGGACCTAGGAAACTGCAAGGGGAAGTAAGAGTGGCCCGTGACAAAAATGGCACCTCGTGTGAATTGATTTGGGAGGCCTATGATCTGGTCCAAGAAGCTTTGGCGGTAATGTAGCAGGGAGGGCTGGCAAAAGGTTTGAGACGCTACCATATGCGGTGGCAATGTAAAATTATTGAGAAGGCCTGGGAGGTGATATATAAAGATTTGAAGAGAATGTTGAGAATGGCTTTTGTTAAAAAAAGAAGAAGCAGCTATGATTTTGGAAGGTACAGGATTTATTGGATTTACTATGTGAAAGACTTTGTTCCAGCATCTTCTTTACAGAAAGAAGAAGCCACCGCCAAAGAAGATGAAGATTGGCAAAACAAATTAATAAAGCATGAGGGACATATTTACATAATCTGAAACCCAAGAAAGAAAAGAACATTGGTTTTTTGTGTTGCAGTTTTTTTAAGGGGAAATGTTTAAGGCATATACTGCAAGCTTTGTGTACAGGTTTCTACATTAGTACAGTTCTACAATTCCCTTTGCAAAGTACAGTTCCCAATATTCTTTGGGGGAAACCATGTGAGTAAAATCATTTTAGGGTAAAATGCACAAAAATGCGTATTATGTGTACAGTGGTACCTCGGTTTAATAACAGTCCAGTTTACGAATGATTTGGTTTAAGAACTCCGCAAAACCGGAAATAGTGTCTTGGTTTGCGAATTTTACCTCAGTCTAAGAACGGAATCCGAACAGTGAAAGGGCACCGGCAGCAGGAGGCCTCATTAGGGAAAGTGCACCTTGGTCTAAGAACAATTTTGGTTTAAGTATGGACTTCCGGAACGGATTAAGTTTGTAAACCAAGGTACCACTGACCAGAATATTGTGAAATTCAGTGCAGGTTTCTTTTTAAAATGGCAGATCAGTCCTGAAACAGTACAGAACAAGCTTATGACTGACCTGTGTAACTGACATAGACAGCAGATAAACCGATTCATCCATCCCTATTCATAACGATGCATTGTTTCATTTTTGTCTTTATTTGCCTTCAGGGCTTTGACGAGATTGAGCTGGGCGGAATCAGTGTCTTGAGAGAGATCTTGGTAGCTGTCCAATTAAGTGCTGAATGCTGTCAGGCGTTTACAAAGATCATTAGTCATGATGAAGTTTCCTGGAACAGCGGTCGCAGCTACCCAATCATGGCTTTAATGTCTTTAACTTTATTTTATCCTGATGAGATGGGCAACAGGCACTTCTGGAGCAAATGATGTACGAGGTCCTGCAGATTCGCTGATAACCATTCCCTAGGCAATCACCACAGAGCTCAATGGAAGAAGGGGTCATGACCTTTTCAAAGCACATCCTGCAGTTTTGAAGCTTTGCCATTGCAGGGACTAGTAAAATACAGCTGCAAAAGGATTAGTGAGCCCTCTTATATAAGGCTAAGTTGGGATTAGCTGCTGAGAATGCTTGCCTGTACTGATAAGAGTGAGCTGATCCCAGAAAGTCTTCTTTATTTGGTTGGCGGAATTCATTTCAAAGTAGTGTGATTCAGCTTTCTGTGCTTTGAACACTTCAGCCTAGAACTTGTCCTTTTGTGAAAAAAATATCAATATTTAGCTGCTACTAGAAAAAAGAAAGAAGGCATCAGCACAACCAGGTACCTTCACTTGCCCCACCTGCAACAAAACATGTCTCTCCTGTATCACTTTCTACAGCTGCCGCAGGCGCTGTAACTCTCCAATGGTTTGACTTCATCCCCCCCCCCCAAGGCACACTCTTCCATTGTCTGGAGACAGAAGGATGCCAACCAACTCAGAGTAGACCCGTTGAAATTAATGACAAACCAAGGTCCATTAATCACAACCCTTGCAGTCAACAATTAATAAAAGTGATACCATAAAAATGTACAAAGTTGGCTTGTTGGGTTAAACCAAAGGCCCATCTAAGCCCAGAACTCTGTCTCCACCAATTTTTGTTGTTGGCATCTGTCTGTCTTGGGATGAGAGTAACTTACTGTATTTTTCACTCTATAGGACACACTTTTTCCCCTCCAAAAATGAAGGGGAAATGTGTGTACATCTTATGGAGCGAATGCAGGCTCCTCGGCTTCAGCGATAGCAATGCGAAGCCTCCGAAGCGCAGAGGGAGCGCTCGCTCCGTGCTCTGGAGGCTTTGCGTTGCTTTCGCTGAAGCCTGGAGAACGAGAGGGGTCGGTGCGCACCGACCCCTCTTGCTCTCCAGGCTTCAGGGATAGACTCTCCTGGCTTCAGCGAAAGGAACCTGAAGCCTGTGGAGCACAGCGGGAACTCGCGCTGCGCTCTGAAGGGTTCGGGTTCCTTTTGCTGAAGCCAGGAGAGCAAGACTCTCCTGGCTTCAGCAGAGAGGGAGAGCTGCACAGCGCCCCTTCAGCCAAGCGGGAGGAGAAATGGAAGGGGCTCCGTTTCTCCTGTTGCTTCGCTGAAGGGGCACTGAGCAGAGAGGGGGAGATTTTTTTTCTTGTTCTCCCCCTCTAAAACAAGGTGCGTCCTATGGTCGGGTGCGTCCTGTAGAGCGAAAAATATGGTAAATAGTATGACTTTATTCCCGAAGGCACACTCTTCCATTGTCTCCCAGTATCACCAATAGGCAGCCAAGAATTCCACAAGGAAGGCATGTTCTGTTGTGTACCTATGAACATCGAAGATTCACTTTCGCATCGCTGTTTATAACAGGGCTGGGAAACCTCAGGCCTAGGAGACCAAATACAGCCTCTGGTCATTGTGACTCTCTTCAGGCCATCCTCCTTACAACCCTTGCTTCACACCCTCCTTAAGTGTCTTTACCTGGCTGGAAAATGCCCTTGAACGTGGAGAATTACTCCTGTTTGCCTGGATGGAGGACAGAAAAGTGTGGTGGTGTGTGTGTATGGAAACTAGCCTATCTACAAACGTCAAAATTTACTTTCATTTCTCTGCCCACTTCTTCCTCTGGCCCTGCCCACCACTGATTTGCAGGTCCTGAAAGATTATCCACAGTGCTCAGTCTGAAAAAGTTTTCTCACCCTTGGCTTATAGGCTTTGATAGTACTTAGCCTGCTTGATGTTTTCCCCTCTACTTTCTATGTAACTGCAGTCTATCCAGGTCTAAACAAATGGATCTGTTTCTGCTGCACCTAACAGTTATTAAGTATAATTGGTTTAATGGACACTGAAAAGGGAATGACTATGTGTATTAATGAAATATTTCACTTGGGGATTTTCCGTGGGCTATACTGAAGCCAAGAATAAGACTCTCCCAGAGAGAAGAGATGGTGGAAGAAGACTGGAAGAAGTTTAAGGAATATTTGAAAAAATATGTTAATATTTAAACCTTAGAATAGCTTTGGAAGTGGATATAGGCTGTATATAGATATAGAAAATAGGGTATTTTAAAATAGTATTATGTGTAAGTGATAAAATGTGAAGTTGTTTTAAGTGTGATAAAAAAAAAGATTAGAAGGTTAGAAATTATGATACTTAATTCGTTCCGGAGGTCCATTCTTAACCTGAAACTGTTCTTAACCTGAAGTACCACTTTAGCTAATGGGGCCTCCTACTGCTGCTGTGCCGCCGGAGCACGATTTCTGTTCTCATCCTGAAGCAAAGTTCTTAACCCAAGGTAATATTTCTGGGTTAGCAGAAGCGTAACCTGAAGCGTATGTAACCTGACGTGTATGTAACCCGAGGTACCACTGTATATGTAAACTGCTAAAGATGAAGTAAAATGAAAATCAGATAGGTGGGACTTGGGAAAGCCCACTTAACAATGTTTAGAAAAATAAGGATATGACAAGAATTTGTTCGTATTGTTTGTCTTTTCTGTTTGTGTTTTATTTGTGTTATAAAATGAATAATTTTTTTAATAAAAAATAAAAAGACTCCGAGCTCTATCTAAGTTGAGTATTAACTATTGTTGTTTTCTGCTAGCTAACATGTGAGTGTTTAACCTTAGATCACATGAGAGGTACTGAACTGCAAATCTGCCATCTTGGAAGGGTGGTGGCTGGAGTTCTGAGACTGTGAGAGTGAGGATATAAATGAAACTCTCCAGGTAAACAGCCTCAGGCAGGATGCAAGTTGGAATGCAGGCTGTGGGGGGAGACAGACCTCTGCTAGTCATATTTTGCAAGATGCTGAACCTATGACTTGGACTGGCATATGTCTTATGGAATTATTTGGATGTACCTTTGATGTTTTTGTTTTGCTATGTTTTGAAGAAAGTTCTGCAAGTAAAGTTTTAATTAAACTTGATAATGTTTTACAGTCATACCTCGGATTACAGACCCTTCAGGTTGCGTTTTTTTGGGTTACGGACTGCCAAAACCTAGAAGTACCGGAATGGATTACTTCCGGGTTTCGGCGGATATGCATGCGCAGAAGGACTAAAACGTGCTATGCACATGTGCAGAAGTGCCGGATCGCAACCTGCGCGTGCACAGACACGCAGCTGTGGGTTGCGAACGCTGTGGGTTATGAATATGCATCCCTCACAGATCATGTTCGCAACCCGAGCATCCACTGTATTTCCAAAAAGGAGTCAGTTTTTCTGCATCCAGTCGCTTCAAACTACACAATATTAATGTCTGCAATAATGGTAGCACCAACAAAAACATCATACCCAGTGGATGTAGCCTCTGCTCTGACCTTCTGACCTTCTCCAAGAGAAGAATCAGTAGGTCACACATTATGGACACACAAGAAACTATTCCTTTTTCTCATCTGCAGGAGCTGACAACTTGTTTTACTACACTGTCAAGTGCTTTGGGTCCCTAGCCTTTACTAAAAAAACAGCAATGGAAAAACACTGGCTAAGCTAATATTCTCTGTCACAGAGCTTGCCTGTGGGGGGATGGACCCCTGCATTGTGGGCTTAGAGATACGGTCTTTGCTTAAAGCTAATGCTGTTGGCATTTAGAATGAACTTTAATTCCTTTAATTGCCAAGCTTAGTTGTTGATATTCAGAAGAATTCTAACTGAAGTGTTTTGGGTTTGATTAAAACAAAAACAGGTGGAGGACAGGGAAATGCTGGGATATATCAAAACACCAAGAAGAACTGAATAATGCTGTACATTTGTATTAATAAGAGATGGAAATCAAAGGTATGGATCCTGAGAGGAGATTTAAGGCAAACTTGCCTTTTATGGTGCTGCTGTTTCCTCTTCCAGCCAGCCAGCCAGTTGTGCTGTCTTCCAATATACTCCATTACATTCTCCCAATGGTCAGTGGACACTCATTATGCTTTGTACGCAGACTAAGACCCTAGCTGCCCGCGGACTGTCTCACCAGAGTGGTGCATGCTCTAGCTATCTCCCGCTTGGACTATTGCAATGCGCTCTACATGGGGCTACCTTTGCAGGTGACCCGGAAACTGCAATTAATCCAGAATGTGGCAGCTAGACTGGTGACTGGGAGTGGCCACCAAGACCATATAACACCGGTCCTGAAAGACCTACATTGGCTTCCAGTACGTTTCCGAGAACAATTCAAAGTGTTGGTGCTGACCTTTAAAGCCCTAAATGGCCTTGGTCCTGTATACCTGAAGGAGCATCTCCACCTGAGGATCCTGTGTGATCGCTGCACCTGTCTTCACATGCAGGGCAAGTCCCAAACTCACTAAGGGTTTGAAACC
Organism: Podarcis gaigeae; assembly: GCF_964106915.1. Taxonomy (NCBI): domain Eukaryota; kingdom Metazoa; phylum Chordata; class Lepidosauria; order Squamata; family Lacertidae; genus Podarcis; species Podarcis gaigeae. The sequence continues at coordinate 91,423,296 of NC_139677.1, forward strand.
CACTGGATACCCTCACCTGGTTTAGCCAGCCAGTCAAAGCCATTTCCTGGGTGTTGCTGCTGTTGCATGCTGACAGCTTCTGGGAGCCACAGGTGAGAGCTGAGTGCCGGCTGGGTGGGGACCAAAGGTGGACAAAGTACCCCAAGTACCCCAGAAAGAGCAGGATGTGTCCCCCACCAGAGGTACGACCCCTAACACCACCCCCTCACAAAATGATATTTCGGAGAAACGATAAATTGTGAATGAATAAACTCAATGCTGTTTTTCTCCTGAAACGTGATGAGTAACATTTCCTCCGATTTCCCTCCACCATAATGAAGAAGTGCAACTGAATGACAGCCAGCTATTTAAAACAAAATAGCAATAAAATGCTCAGATCAATTGAGATTGCATAAAGCGAAAGCGAAAGCACAGGCTTAATCTGCTTTATTAAAAAAATATATGGATCTAGCGTGGTTTGTATCTCTTGGCAATATTGCTTGATTGCTTTGACAAAATGAAGGCAGCGGTTGCGGCGGCGAAGTAACATAGGAGCAATGAAAGGTGGGGGAGGGGAACCCGGGGGGAGGGATGTTGAACATTCAAGGCTGGTTAATACACTGCTGTCCCCCCCCCCCCACACTTCTACTGGCAAGTAGGTTCTACTTGCTTATCCCAGCTCAGCCAGGGCTCAGTTGGCTGAGTCAAATCTGGTGGTGCTGTGGGTTAAACCACAGAGCCTAGGACTTGCCGATCAGAAGGTCGGTGGTTTGAATCCCCGCGATGGGGTGAGCTCCCGTTGTTCGGTCTCTGCTCCTGCCAACCTAGCAGTTCGAAAGCACGTCAAAGTGCAAGTAGATAAACAGGTACCATTCCGGCAGGAAGGTAAACGGCATTTCTGTGCACTGCTCTGGTTCACCAGAAGTGGCTTAGTCATGCTGGCCACATGACCCGGAAGCTGTACGCCGGCTCCCCAGAGTCAGCCACGACTGGACCTAATGGTCAGGGTTCCCTTTGGGAAGGATGCTTGCTGACCCTGACAGCGTGCTAGAGTCCCTCTGCCTCCTTCCCAAAGCCTAGGTAGCACTTGCTCAGCTTTGGGAAGGCAGCATGAGGGCATCAAATTCTGGCATCTCCCAGGGCCTCATATTAACAAGGTCCGCCTCTGACAGGAGTGGAGAAGAGCTCTTGTGCTCAAATCCTGCTTGCTGGTTTTCCACAGGCATCTGGTGGGCCACTATGAGAACAGGATGTGGGACTAAATGAGCCTGATCCAGCAAGATCTTCTTATGTACTTATGGCATAAGTAGGAATAAGTCCCTCCAAAGCTTAAACTTCAGGGACCTTAATCCTGGAGGGGCCCAGGAGCAAATTTAGTTTACATTGCTTAAAAAGAGTGGTATGGTAGACCCAATTTGAGTCATATGACTCAAATTGATTTTTTGTTTTGTTTTCAACCACCCCAAAGTTTGAGAGTCAGTAGCACAGATGCTGTAAAGGTTGTTGTAAACAACCCCACTGAAGAAGATAACAGTGGTTACCCAGGCCTTGTTGCTGGTTGTGAAGTGGCCCCCATAACAGTTTGAACTTCGGAGCCCCCAAAATGTAGGTCCACCAGTGACTCAGAAGGCTTCCTTTCTGGAGACATATCCCCAATGCATAGACAGTGTGTGGATGGAGTTAGCATGCGATGCAATGAATTAGGGAGGGCCAGTGAGGGTTTCTCAACACAATTGCACGGACAGAAGAACACTCAAAGTCGGCTTGAGCTAGGCTGCAGTCCTATACTTGCTTACCAGGGAGTAAGCTCTACTGAACTTGGTAGGACTTACATCTGGGTAGATGTGTATAGGATTGCACAGTCGATTAACCGATCACCGTAGTGATTTGTGTGATGGTGAGGATCTTATTTGCTTGCTCCTAATCCAAAATAGTGTTAGGACTTCAGGAATGGCAGAGTCTTTTTTTAAAAAACTCATTTAAATAACTGTAAGCATATATACAGAGGGACGCAGGTGGTGTTGTGGGTTAAACCACAGAGCCTAGGACTTGCTGATCAGAAGTTTGGCAGTTTGAATCCCCGTGACGGGGTGAGCTCCCATTGCTCAGTCCCTGCTCCTGCCAACCTAGCAGTTCGAAAGCATGTCAAAGTGCAAGTATATAAATAGGTACCGCTCTGGGGGGAAGGTAAACGGCGTTTCTGTGCGCTGCTCTGGTTCGCCAGAAGCGGCTTAATCATGCTGGCCACATGACCCAGAAGCTGTCTGCAGACAAACGCCAGCTCCCTTGGCCTATAAAGCGAAATGAGCGCCACAACCCCAGAGTCGGTCATGACTGGACCTAATGGTCAGGGGTCCCTTTACCTTTACCTTTTAAGCATATATACAAAGTGGTTGCAGAAGCCCAGGTTCAACTTCAAAGGAGAAATATCATGGGGTTGCTGATCTGACTTTCATGACAATGAACATTGATCCTCATTTGCTTGTGGGGTGTTTACACATCTTTCTGTTACTCATTCGTTCACTCCACACTTGAATGAAATTCCCCATCATTTTCCAAACCACAAAATGACCGTTTGTTTTTTTTAAAGTAGATTAGTTGTGCTAGGATGACAGACTTCTTTAGTCCTCTTTAATTGCGCAAGCCTAAAGTTCTGGTGTGTTCTCAAATTGTTCCCTCAAAATAATGGCAGTCCGGAGGCAATAATCCCTAGAAATTGCACACTGCACTTTTTGGGTGATAGAAGAGGGTGCTAAAGCATCATGGCAAGGTGATCTGTTAGAGCTCTGGGAACAAAGAACATGTCAGGCAGGAAGGAGATATTCTTCTCGCACTCTTAAAAATTATGCTTGTTTCTTGCTGTGTAAAGCTCCCCAAGATGCAATTTGGTCATTTATAAACTATGTCCTGTAAGGCCTAAATTAAACCCCACGTTGAACAAATGGCTGCCATACTCTTATGTCGAAATCTGCCATGATTGTGAGGGGCTGGAAAATGCTCTTTTCATGGCATGGAGTACAAATATTCATCAATGATTATCCTTCTTTTGCAGTGAAAAGATGATTGCCTCCCTAATTTTTTTGTCATCAGATAACAATGCATTTATGTTGCGTGTGTATTGTATTTTCTGTCTCTAGGCTAATGCATCTCCTTTTGACGTCACTATCAATAACCCTGCATCCCTGAGTTCATCTATCCTATTTAAAAAGATAATGGAAAAAGGCACAAAGAAGATGATGGACTGAAAATCATTCAGACGTTGCTGTTAAGATTGTGAGAAGAGCACAATGGTCCATCTAGTCCAGAGTCCTGTTTCTTACTAGTTTGGATTTGGCAGGAGGGATGACAGTTCAGGTGATGGAGAGATTGCTTAAGAACATACAGTTGCCCCGGGGTTTTCAAACAGCTTAGTTCTCGAATGTTTTGGCTCCCAATGCCCAAACTGTGACTGTTCTGGTTTGTGAATTATTTTTGGAAGCTGAATGTCTGATGGGGCTTCCGCGGCTTCCGGTTGGCTACAGGAGCTTAAAGCCGTGCTTTGGTTTCTGAATGTTTTGGAAGTCATACGGACTTCTGGAAAGGATTCTGTTCAACTTCCAAGGTACGACTGTCCAAAGGACATACAAATGAATCAGGCCAATGGCCCATCTGGTTCTACATCCTGTTCTTACAACGGCCATCAAGATGCCCACTGGACGCCAGTGCTATTTTTCTAGAAAACGAAGTGCTGGAACTCACCACGAACCCCTCCCTTCTAGTGGCAATGGTGCCCACCTGAGAGGTGCTGGAACTGAGTTCCGGAGAGTTCTGGGTATTGCACCCTGAAATCAGACTGCTGCATTTTGGATCCTATTCAACTCAGTACATAACACCGGGTGAAGAAAAAAGCCTTATTCTCCATGTATTTGTCTAATCCTCTTTTAAAACCACCCAG